>NC_079894.1:26535647-26722015 GCF_024868665.1 Triplophysa rosa | reverse complement strand
GGCGCCTGGTGTCAGCCGAAGGAGTGAGGGTAGACCCTAGGGACCTGGAGGCTGTTCGATCTCTCACACGCAAGACTCCACAGACGGTGGGAGATGTACGGAGGTTACTGGGTTTCCTCAGCTATTACCGGACATTTATCCAGGACTTTTCCAGGATTGCAAAACCCCTATACGAGTTGCTGCAGGCAAAGACAGGGGCCGAGCAAGACTTGCACAGCCGAAGGAAAGTTAAGGGGCCACAAGTCCCCTCAAAGACTCCGGTAGGATGGGTGAGAGATCATCAACAGACCCTGGAGAGACTAGTCTGCATGCTAGAGGAACCACCAGTGCTGGCATATCCAGACTTCACCCTACCTTTTACGCTCCACACCGACGCGTCCGAAGAGGGCCTGGGGGCGATTCTCTACCAACGGCAGGAGGGGAAACCAAGGGTAATTGGGTATGGATCCAGGACACTGACAAAGGCTGAGAGTAACTATCGGTTGCACAGCGGCAAGCTTGAGTTCCTGGCCCTGAAGTGGGCAGTTTGTGAAAAATTCCGGGACTACCTTTTCTATGCTCAACACTTCACGGTGTACACAGACAACAACCCGCTGACATACGTGATGAGCACAGCAAAGCTGAATGCGGTGGGCCATCGCTGGGTCGGGGAGCTTTCTGACTTCCGGTTCGACATCAAATACCGGCCAGGGCGAGTTAACATCGACGCTGACACTCTGTCCCGTCTTCCCCTGGACATTGAAGCTTTTGAGTTAAAATGCACAGAAGAGTTACCTACCAGCATTGTTCAAGCAGCATGGGACGGTAGTCATGTATCCGGTGAAAAGGATGTGGCCTGGATCGCTGCTTTGTACATGTCCACTGTGGAAGATGAAGCACAGCCATTCCACACTGGGTTGCCGACAATTGGAAGGAAAGAGTTGGTCACGGCCCAAAAGGAGGACCCAGTGATTTCGCAAGTAAGGCTGTGGAAAGTTGATGGTGTCAAACCGACAGAGGAAATGAGAAGAAGCTTAACTGGGACCAGCAAGAAGTTCATGTATGAGTGGAGCAAACTGCATGTGGAGGAGGGACTTCTCTATCGAAAGACAATGGAAAGAAAGCAACTAGTTCTCCCAAGCAGATACAAGAAGCTGGCCCTTGAACACCTCCATGACAGGATGGGACACGTGGGGACAGAGAGAGTACTCAGCTTGGCGAGGGATCGATTCTACTGGCCATACATGAAGACTGAGATAGAAGGGTATGTGACCAGGAAGTGTCCGTGTATCAAGCAGAAGAAACCCACAGCACATGTCCGAGCACCTATGGGTAGCATCACCACACACTCACCCATGGAACTAGTATGCATTGACTACTTACACCTGGAACCAAGCCGCGGAGGGTATGAATATATCCTGGTGATCATGGACCACTTCACAAGGTTCGCCCAAGCCTACCCAACCAAGAACAAGTCGGGACGGACTGCAGCAGAGCGCCTGTTCCAAGATTATATTCCGCGCTTTGGATACCCTGCAAAATTACATCATGACCAGGGCCGTGAGTTTGAAAATGAACTCTTCCGCACTCTTCAACAGTTCGCTCGAATTAGCCACTCTCGAACGTCACCATACCACCCCCAGGGCAACCCAGTTGAGAGGTTCAATCGGACCCTGCTACAAATGTTAAGAACACTGGCGGACAAGGAAAAGGAGAGGTGGAAAGATCACTTACCTCAAATTGTGCATGCTTACAATTGTACACGGCATGAATCGACAGGATACTCACCCTTTTTCCTGTTGTACGGACGACATCCTCGCCTTCCAGTTGACCTGATCTTCGGTCTGGCGGAACCAACAGAAGAGATCACACCGAAGGGATATGCAAAGCAGTGGGCACACAGAATGAGTGAAGCATACCAGATCGCGGAGAGCCACAGTCGACAGTCAAGTGCGAGAGGGAAAGCGCAGTATGATCGGAAAGTGAGGGGGGTTGTGCTGAAGGCAGGAGACCGAGTGCTGGTCAGGAACCTTGGGGAGCGAGGAGGCCCGGGAAAGTTACGGTCCTACTGGGAAAAGGCTGTATATGTGGTGAAGGAACAAGTATCAAACAACCCTGTGTATGTCATATATCCTGAGAACAGTGACCGGGGAAAGACCAGGACACTACATCGAAACCTGTTGCTGCTGGTGAACGACCTACCTGTAGAAGCTCCATCGACAACACACGGATCGACAAGACCTGAAAGACAGAAAAAGACAGTGAGACGCACAAGCAGTGACAATGTGGATGACAGAGACAGTGACCTGGTCAGCTCTGATGCAGAGAGTTGTGCAGGAGGATACTGGTTAAGAGCTCCAGTCAACAGGACGACATCAGGAAACGACCGACCCCCAGAGCAAGTTCCTGTAAGGGAAAACATTGAAATTATACCAGGAAGGGAAAGCTCAGGACAGATTCAGGACAGAGAAGTGCAAAGAACAAGTGAGAGTCCAGTAGGTGGAAGGGCAGCTACTTACCTTGAGGCATTGCATCCAGTTGACACTGACGAAGGAGATGGAGCAAATACAGAAAATAAGCCTGATTTTGTCGACAGAGCTGAGGCTATGGGAATGGAAGACGAAAACAGGGCTAGAAGGTCAGCTAGAGAGCGGAGGCCAAGACAGATTTATACCTACGATATGTTAGGTCAACCTGCGATCCACCCCTACGCCCCCGCACTGAACTCAGTTACTGCTTACTCCATCACACACATGCCTGTTTGGGGTTTACACAATTACACCACACCCATTACTTACCCTCACCTGTATTTACCTTCAGTTCACACACCTTATGGGGTTACTACCACTGTTTGTTAAGAATGGTTAAAGTGTGTGGTTATGGGAAGTGAGGGGTTGATCTCTGGAGCTTTTCTTATTTTGTCAGGGAGAGTGTGATACACACAAAGTATGTACACAACTGTGTAATGTTTTTGCTTTATTTTCTTCGGTTTATTTGTATTGTTTTAAGTTCATTCACCACATTATTTCTTAATGCAGTGTTTATGTGCAAGCTAACTATTGCATATTGAGCTACAAAGAGAGAAAAATAAAGGACTCTTATTTTGGCATTCTGACTGGGGAGTCGCAGACAGAACGACAAACTGCGAATGCGTCCTCAGATCAGCAGAGGAGCTGTGAAAGAGCAGATGCGACTCTCCCGTTCTTCTGACACTATTCCTGTTTTACAGGTAAAAACAGAGATTAATAGAGAAACCTATATCAATAGTACTGCGGTTGCATTGTTACAATGTTTGGTGAATGTTAAGTGATAATTGTGATGCAGTTTGAGAATTTGTTGTCTGTGTAATGTGATGTTCACACTAATGTGAAGAAAAGTAATTTAAGTATGCTCCAGTGATCATTATATCTGACTGTTGTGTTGTATTACGTATTTTTGGGTCACAAAATGTTTGACTGTTTAGGTTAATGTGTTAATTAATAGCGTTAAGTATCTCTGGGAGGCTCACTCTGTGGTCGCGTTTGGCGCGCTTTATGGTCACGTGACCACTCACTGATGAAAGCATGGAGAGAGGCTGAATCTGTAGTGATCCATTATAAATGTACTTCTAGGGGAAGAAAAAGAGTGAATTGCGGTTCACATTGGTTTTAAGAAGCAAGAGTAGTTTGAAATATTCAAGTTTACAGTTAACATGATGAGTAACTTCATATAAAATCACTTTGTGGTTGGTAATAACATTATTGCGGTTTATAAGATGTCTGCTGAGTATTAAGTTGTTAACCGAAAATGGTAATATGAAGAAAGGGAACAAGAAAGTGACAGTATGTGATTTATTTTGATGTTGGTGACACTCAAGTGCTGTACATAGACAAAAGAATGTAAAGAAATGCTTTAAAAGCAATTGTTTGGACTGGAATTGTACTGATTGTGCATTAAATAAAAAGATCAGCAGAGGAGCTGTGAAAGAGCAGATGCGACTCTCCCGTTCTTCTGACACTATTCCTGTTTTACAGGTTACAGTAATCTGTCTGCGGGGTCTCTGAAAGCGGGGCCTGCAACACAAACTTGTTGCTTAAAATTGTTAATAGCCTGCAAAAGTATGGTTTAGAATACAGAGAACAGCTGGTGGGGTAGGGCTATGGTGGGGCTTCAGTAATGAGTGGCAAACACAGTGGTGTGTCTGCAAGGATACCGTCCCTTGCTAAGCATGCCTTTTATGTGCACTGCAATGCACATTGCCTAAATTTGGTTATTGTGGACACAGTCAGAGCAGTACCAGAAGCATCATGCTTTTTTTCTTTGCTGCAGCGCCTTTATGTGTTTCTGTCAGGATCCTATGTCCACCACCAGAAGTGGCAGGACATACAACGCTCAATGTATCCGGAGGATCAGCCTCGAGAGTTGCCCAGACTCAGTGATATTAGGTGGGCTTGCAGGTATTATGCCTGTCGAAACCTAATGGACCGGCTTCCAGCTGTGCTACACATCCTTCATGACATTGATGAGGAGAATAATGGAGACAGAAGTGTAGAGGCGCGTGGACTGCGAGGGCAGCTAAATCTAGATTTCATGGGCCTTCTAGCAACCTTTAGAAGAATACTTGGAGATACAAAGTTTCTGAGTGACATGCTGCAGTCCTCTCATCAGTGGACCTCGCCAGAGCAATTGACCTCATTGACGCGCTGCAGGACTCAATAGTAAAATATAGAGATGAATCATCTTTTCACGAGCTGTGGACAGAAGTGCTAAGCATCGCTCAGCAGTGCAACATCAGCACAGAGAGGATGTCTGAAAGGCAACCTAAAACAAGCTCTGCTCTTAATGACACTGTTGTCATGTCCACAGTTGGTCAGCGATACTGTGACATCGGCAAGGATGATTTTTGTAAGACTGTTTACTATCCGATCCTAGACCATGTAAATGCTGAGCTAGAGAGGCGGTTTTCAAAAACCAATTGTGATATCATGAGATTCAGGCACTCAATCCTAACAGCAACAGCTTTTTAGAGGAGGCTCCTTTGTTTTTGTTTGGAACCATTTACGACACAAACCTGGAGGATCTGAAGCATGAGCTCCACCAAGCCAAGCGGATCTTGAAGAGAAAGGAGGCAGCTAGAATGAAGAATCTCACCAGTTTGCTTGAGTTTACAGAGTTCCTGGAGCCCTTTAAAGAGGTCTTCTACAAACTGTTCAGGTTGTGCAAAACTGCTTTGGCCCTACCTGTAAGCACAGCTGCCTGTGAACGCAGTTTTTCTGCATTGAAACTGATCAAAAATCACTTGCGCACCACCATGAACAATGAAAGACTGAGTGATCTTGGTGTGCTAAGTGTGGAGTCCAAGAGAGCCAAGGCCTTGGATATGGATGAGTTCGTAAGGTTGTTCAGCAGTAAACATGGCAACCGCAAAATACAGTTATTTTGAATTGTTTACAATACACAGTGTAAAGAGCTGAGCACTTGATTTTGATGTTGTAATTGTTGTCAGTTTAAATTAAAAGTTTTATTTAAATTTAATTGTGATGATTGTGCTTAGTCTTATTATAACTGATAACTACACAGAACACTGAGATTTTTATTCTATTTTTAAGTATATTTTACATTTTTATTTTATTTATTTTATTTTATTATTAAAGGATATTGTTGTTGCATTGTAAGAATTTAAGTGGTGCTTAAAACTGATTACTATACAGAACACTGCTATGTTCACTGTGCAGAGCTAGAAGCACTAACTTCTTGCTAACTCTGTACAGCAAACATGCTAGTGTTCTGTGTGTTACCACTTGGTAAGAGTACACCCAGCAGATTTAATGTGGCCAAGAAAAGCAAGATGAAAACAAACAGTGTGTAACTGTACAATATAAATTGAAGTGATCGCCCATATTGAAGTGGGCGATCAGTGGCAGCTTTCATTTTTGTTACTTTTGGGCGGCCCCCCCAGATTAATTGTTGTACCCCCTGTGCCCCCACCAGAAAATTCTCTGGACCCGCCCCTGATCCGAGTGCGTCAGTGCGATTGTTCTGACGCCCCTCACAGCGTTGGTTTGTGTCTCAGCTTGATTCTATCGAACCCTGGTGCGTTTGCATTCCATCATGAACGTGCATGACACATGATAGTAAACTGTCATGGTGCGGACAGAAGAACTCAATTGCAGGATGGCGGTGGAGGAAAACACAACTTTATTTTAACAAGAGACACAAAACAAAAAACCCACAAGGGGTAAAACACTGAGGAATAGAGGATAAATAATAATAAACAGACTAGACAGGCACACTTAACTGACTAGACTAACTACAGAACACTAGACAAACTAAACTGACTTCCTATGACAAGACGAAGATAATCCAAAGCACAACAAACAGAAAATTCCCATAACAATGACCATAAGGCAAGACTGTATCTCTTGAACACTTGACTACACAAAACGAACCAGCACATGACAGAAAACACAAGGGCATTAAATAGGGAGCCAAATCAAGAGGGGAACAGGTGCGGGGCATGAAATAATTAACAATCAATAATGAGGAAACGAGAGGGCGGGGACAAAGACGAGACCTGAGAGAGCGCGTGATACGTCATAGCAAGCAATACCACGTCTCTCTCACACTACAGTAAACACGTGGGTCTGTCATGATTCTGCCACAAGACTTGGAAACTATGACTAGAAAAGGCAGAATCATGACAGTAAACAGAACACGGATCAATTTATTGTGTTTTTTAATGACTTGATGCTATTATGCGCAGCGCAGAGTAAACAACATTTAGTTTTACTGTATTTTCGCTTACAGAGCTTTCTGCTTGCAAACAGACTATTTTTAAATCTGGAAACATCGTATTACCATTCATTTGCCGTTCTAATTCCACTCCCAATGCGCAAAACAATGCAGGCTCACTCTTGCTCAAATCCAAGGTAAATTACCAACACTACCATTTCTTATTACATGTGTTTCAATGAATACATTGTAATTGGCTAAAGCGCATGGGCAGGGTTTGGTATCCTGGTGCGCACCCGAGTTCGCGTGACAGCTTTTACATTAGCGGCTTTTCATGCAAACCGTGCTCCGTTCCGCACTAAACTGCAAGCATGAAAGTCACCTGAAAACCACCTAAGGGGGATCTCACCCAAAGAGCAGCCTAGGGGCACCTGACAACCTTAATCCGCCACTGAACATACTGTAGATATTTACATATATTTATAAAAAAGGACAGTTTAGTGTAGTTTTGTCAGAGAAGTTTCTCTGGATAAATCATTGATCTGAAGTTCCAGGTGAGACAAAACAGAGAGACTTCTCACATCTCCTTTGCTTTCTTTGAAGCTTAGGAGTCGTAAATATCCCATGGAGAAACAAAAGGTTATCAACACTTTCAGTGAGAGCACCAACCTAAATCCAGGCCTCCTTTGGAGTCAGGTCTGGCTCTGGTCTTTTGATGTTGATATCAAGAAACCAAGACATAAGGGAGTGGGGGGGGGGGTTGTGGCTTTTCTTTTAATGATCCAGGCACTACATTATGCATTCGACAGATGCTTTTATCACTGCCTTCGGTTAATGTGTGTTCCCATGGCCTTTGTGCTTTTCATGCAATTTTCTGCCAATTTAGCTTCACTCTTAAAAATAAATGCGCTTAAAAGGTCCTTCACATCAATGCCACAGAAGAACCATTTTTGGTTCCACAAAGAACCATTCAGTCAAAGGTTCTTTAAAGAAACTGCACACTTTTTTTCGGCACAAAGAACCTTTTGTGAAACAGAAAGGTTCTTCAGATGTTAAAGCTTCTTTATGGAACCAAAGTTTCTTCTATGGCATCAAATAACCTTTTGAAGCATCTTTTTTTTAACACATCATTGTCGTTATCGTTATTTGTTCTGTAGTTTACAGTGTTTATGGCCCCTGATGAGGTCATTGAATTGATTTCATGTGAATTCATACAATGTAAAGTGTACAAAGCATGAAGATCCGCCCCCCCCCAAATATAAACATCACCGAGTGAAAATGTACGTATGAGATTGTATGAATTTCTATGAATTAGACACCAATTCCCTAAAATGTGAAATAGTTTTTTTGTATCTTTCTTTTTGACAAGGTATTTTTAGACTTGCATGTTATGAATCATCAAGGGCCACGGTTCCAGCTACAAAACATATTCTGTTCTACTGGATAAACCCCCACAATGTCACTGACATCTTTGATGGCCCTGGGGTGAGTAAATTACAGGGAATTTTCATTAAACAGTGAACTTCAGTCCTTTATTTACAGAAATAGTTCTCCTTGATCATTTCAAATGAATGAGGTCATTTTATTATGCAAACTTATTACACGGAACACTTGAATCTGATTGGTCAGTAGTGATGTTCCAAGGTATATTATTCGCAGAAAACAGATTTGTGTCAAAGATAATTCACAGTTCCCTATCGAGAGCGGTCTCTCGACATTGCGGAAGCTTCCGCATATGGGAACTCCTCCCTTCTCACCTCTCCTGAAGTCTTATTGGATAACACCAGTGAAAACTGGCCAATTGTCGCGCTCGCAATCGAATGTAATTACTGGCAACCCGAGACAGTATAAATACAGTTCACAGCAACAATACCTCAGAATCTTCTCTTTCACGCTGCCATCGTTGATATCGTCAGAAGCTTCTTCATTCGATGGCCGCCTTCTGTTGTCTTTGCACGGGACCCATTGACCCTTAGGATACGCACAAGCATTGCATCGCCTACCTGGGCCTGGCCCATGCTGAGGCGGCGTTCGGAGAGTCCGATTGCGCGCACTGTGCTGACCTGCTGGCGAGTGTCTTGAGGACTCGCAGGAACGTTGCTTGAGGATTATTCGGGTCGAGGCCCACTGCTGCCAAAGAGCCGCTGGTGGGCCCACCCATGCCACGTGGCGGCGGCGGCGGCGGCGGCGGCGACGACGACGACGACCCGGCTCAGGGCCACCGTCCTCTGCCGTCACCTCGTTCCCCGGTCATTTTCTCTGAGGAGAGCCTTCATCCCCCTCCCGCCATTGCGGATGCCATTTCCTTTGGCCTCGACAAGGAAGACGATGACCCCAGAGGAGCCGGCTAAAAGTAAGCTCAATTCCTGGTACTTTCAAGCGGGCTGCCACCAGGCTGCACCGAAGAGGAGTACTCCTTTTTTCCCTGATGTGCACGAGCATGTGGTTAAGTCGTGGATGGCCCCTCAATCGGCGCGAGTCCACGCCGCCACACAGGTTATGTTCGCCCATGTGCAGGTTTACCGCCCACCTCGCCGACAAGGCGTACACCTCCGCCGGGGAAGCAGCCTCCGCGCTGCACTCGATGGCGGTTCTACAAGTCTTTCAGGTGAAGATCCTGCAGGCGCTGGATGGGGGCGCCTTGGATGCGGACACTGTGCGCTGATGGTGACGAAGCGCACCGCACAGGCTATTGGCAGGTCTATGGGCTTCATGGTCGTCCTTCACCGCCATTTGTGGCTGACGCTGGCGTACCTCAAGGACGCTGACCGGAAGTCGCTGCTCAACGCTCCCATTACTCCCTCTGGTCTCTTCGGGGATGTCGTGGAGTCGGTGTCGGAACGCTTCGTGGAGGCGTAGAAGCACGCAAAAGCCATGAACCACGTGCGCTCTTCCCACAGGCTGGCTAAGCAGCCCGCTGCCGCGGCTTCGGCTCCCCGAGACCCTGGGCCGGACATCCGGCCTAAGCAGTGGTGTGCCCCAGCTAGGAAGAAGTACGGGCTGAAGAGAGGTCATCAAGGCGATGGCGGATCGTCTTCGGCTGCCAAGCCGCCTTCCTGACGGGTTTGCAGAGAGGAGGGGAGAGTTTGTGAGCGGACTGGTGCTCAAGCGGCGCCGTTTGCATCTTGTTTCCCCCGCTGTTGCCGGCGATTGTTGCTATCCTCAAAATGTTGTGTGTGTAAATGTATTAAAAGCACTTACCTCCTCACAAAAGGAGCTCTCTCCCCTTCACTCAAACTCAACTCAACTCAACTCAACTTTATTTATATAGCGCTTTTACAATTTTCATTGTTACAAAGCAGCTGTACATGAGACACATTGACTACAAGCAAAACAATCAAAGTTGTACCTGCAAAAACAAGAAAAGGTTGAAAACACAGAAGACAGACACACCCACACACAAAACACTCCACACACACAACACGCACCAACACCAACAGACACAGAGACACACACACACACACACACACGTACATACACAGACAAGTACGCACACACACACACGCTCAGTGAGAGCACACATTTAGGATAAAGGAGAGAGAAGCACAGGTCAAATATAACAGATAATAAATTCCTATATGCAATATTAATTAAGTAAAACTTTAAGATTCTAAAGCAGCCCCCCCGGTCAGGCAGATAGTGCAAAAACAGTATGCAAACGGTGGCGAGGAACCCAAAACTCTAATCGAGAAAAAAAACCTCAGGAGAACCCAGGCCCAACCAGGGGATTCCAGTTCCCCTCTGGCAAAAGCTGCTGCCTCTGCACAAGCTCCAGAGAACTTGCACAACAAGGCTAAATAAAATAAATAAACTTAATAATAAAATAAATTATAGTTTAAGATTATCATTAATAATCTAATAGCATTTGAAGTTTTGTGGTGAAGACATGTCAAGAGACCGCGTCCTTCTTTATCCAGCTCTATCATCTCAGCTCTTGTCAGGTCCCCACTTCCCATTCTCCGCTCTACCATCAGGTCAGGCCATGAACTGCATCCTGCTCGCTGTGGTAACCTTGGAACAATGAGACAAGACTGGCTGAGAGTAGAGTACTGTTCTGTACTCTTTGATGCAACAAGTACATCAGTTGTGTTTTTGGTTCCGGTTGATCTAACTAATGCAGCCTAAACCCTCTGAAGATTTATATTATGGAAGAGTAGTGTATGCAAGATTAAAAAGATGCGTCTTTAGTCTAGATTTAAACTGACAGAGTGTGTCTGCCTCCCGGACAGTGCAGGGAAGACTATTCCAAAGTTTAGGCGCTAGATAGGAAAAGGATCTACCACCTGCACTTGATTTTGAAATTCTAGGTATTACCAACTGACAGGACGCCTGAGAGCGTAATGCACGTGAAGGACTGTAATACAAAAGGAGTTCATTCAAGTACTGAGGAGCTAAACCATGTAAGGCTTTATAGGTAATAAGCAAGATTTTAAAGTTAACGCGATGCTTTATAGGTAACCAGTGCAAGGTTGACAGAACCGGGCTAATATGTTCATACTTTTTTGTACGTGTAAGAACTCGAGCTGCCGCGTTTTGGACCAATTGGAGTTTTTGTAATAAGCCTGCAGGGCAACCACCTAACAGTGCATTACAGTAATCTAGTCTTGATGTCATGAATGCATGAATTAACTTCTCTGCATCTGAGATTGACAGCATATGACGTAGTTTAGATATATTCTTAAGATGGAAAAACGCAATTTTACAGGTGTTGGCGACGTGGCTCTCAAATGACAGATTACTATCGAATAGAACGCCAAGATTCTTTGCTGACGACGAGGGTTTTATGGAACATCCGTCAATAGTTAAACAGTATTCTTGGTTGTTACTTATAGCAGTTTTCGGTCCAATAAGTAACACTTCCGTTTTGTCCGAGTTCAGTAATAAAAAGTTGTTACTCATCCAGTTTTTTATATCGACTATGCATTCCATTATTCGATGGAACTGCTGTGTTTCATGAGGCTTCGAGGAAATATAAAGTTGAGTATCATCAGCATAACAGTGAAAGCTAACTCCGTGTCGCTTTATTATATCTCCTAGAGGTAGCATGTATAATGCGAAGAGCAGAGGCCCTAAGACTGAGCCCTGTGGTACACCGTACTGGACTTGCGATTTGCGTGACACCTCATTGTTTATTGCTACAAATTGAAAACGGTCGGATAAATAAGATTTAAACCATTTCAAAGCTATTCCCTTAATGCCGACATAATTTTCGAGTCTATGTAGGAGTGTGCTGTGGTCAATGGTATCGAATGCAGCACTAAGGTCTAGCAGCACCAATAACGAGATACAACCTCGGTCAGACGCCAATAGCAGATCATTTGTAACTCTGATCAAAGCAGTCTCTGTACTGTGACATGCTCTAAATCCAGACTGGAATTCTTCATTGATGTCATTCCTTTGGAGGAAGGAGCATAATTGAGTTGAAACTACTTTTTCCAGAACTTTAGATATGAAAGGTAGATTCGATATAGGCCTGTAGTTCCTTAGTTCTCTAGGGTCGAGTTGGGGTTTTTTGACAAGGGGCCTTATAACAGCCACCTTATATGCTTTAGGCACATGTCCTAATGTCAGAGATGAGTTAATAATACCAAGAAGAGGATCTATAATTTCTGGGAGCATCTCTTTCAGACCACACTGTGTCCCCTGCCCTGCCACGGTGCAGTGCGAAGCCACAGTTAGAATATGCTATAACCGGCATACCCTCACCCACGGTGGTGGCCGGAGCCTCACGCGCTTCAGATTCCCCCGCCAGTGCAATTAGCCTCGCGAGGGCAGAGCGCGTCTCAGCAAGCTGTATCGCCCGAGGTAATTCGGCCACTATGCATGTTTCTGAGTGCGTGGAAAGCCATTCCGGGTATCTCTCCGTGGCTGCTAAATGTGATAGAACAAGGGTATTCCCTTGTTCCCGCTTCAGCGGCGTTGTCCCGTCACTCACATTGCCGTGCAACACTCCGGTGCTGAGACAGGAGATTCACAGCCTGCTCGAAAAAAGAGCGATAGAGCAGGTTCCTCCAAGCGAGGTGGAATGCGGTTTCTACAGCCGGTATTTTGTGGTGCCCAAGAGAGATGGCGGACTCCGTCCTATTTTGGATTTGAGACCCCATCAACCGAGCGCTTCACAAGAGGGCGTTCAGAATGATTACTGATGGCGTCAGCATCACCAGTTTGCCACCTGGGTATTTTGCACATGCATCCTCTGCAGCTGTGGCTAAAGACTGAAGTTCCACGGAGAGCATGGTCCTCTGGTCGTGTGCGGACAACTCACAGATGCCTCAGCACTTTGAAACCGTAGCGCGACTTGAGCATGTTCAGCCAGGGTGTTCCCCTGGGGCTTGTGACAACACGCACGGTGGTAACGACAGATGCGTCTTCCTCAGGCTGGGGTGCAGTGTGCGAAGGCAGGCCGGCGTCGGGTCTGTGGTCGCCGTCTCTGAGCAGTTAGCACATAAATTGGCTGGAGCTGATGGCGGTGTTAGCTCTGCAGACTTTTCGGCCACAGCTGATGCAGTGTCATGTACTGATTCGCACCGACAACACATCCGTGGTTTCGTACATCAATCGCCAAGGAGGGGTCCACTCCAGAGCCCTTTTCGAGTTGGCTGCGAGGCTACTGCTGTGGGCAGACCAGCACCTGCTTTCCATCAGGGCAGCGCATATCCCCGGTCATTTGAACTGCAGAGAGGACATGCTCTCGAGGGGAGGTCTTTCCCAAGGGGAATGGAGACTTCACCCCGACTCAGTACGGATAATCTGGGATCGCTTCGGGAAGGCGCAGGTGGATCTGTTCGCGACGAGTGAACAGATGTTATCTCAGGTGAATGGCTCGATTTGGCACCCCAACCCGGATTTGTGGAGCCTCCATGCCGGATTTCATTCGTTTTGGGGGCGGCGACTGCAACGTCACTCTCCGGCCGAAAGCGGGTTATGTGCCTAAGTTCTTGTCTTGTCTTACATAATGATAAAAAACATAAGAACCTTATTTAAGAAAAATGATTATTATCTCCTAAGCAATTTGTGAACATATGAGAAAGGTTGATACTTAAAACACAACTCCATCAAATCTCCTGAGCTTTGAAAGAGAAACCTCTGAGCAATAGGTTTTCTCTGAGTGTAGTCCTGATTGCCCGTGAATCACTAGAAAAACTTTTTTCAATTGTTTTATTGTGGGTTTGGTTAATGTTCGCAGTCAGGAGAGCGTGCCAGAGCTTGATGATGTTGTGTAAATGAGCAATAACACAATGATTGTGTGGGTGGAAGCCGCAGAAGTCTTAAAAGATTATTTCAAAGTGTTGGTGTGATGAACGTCTTTAAATGAAGGCAAACATGTGAATAAAAAGGGTATTCTTAGAACTAAAATTATGCAAAGTAGTACAGTAATCCTGTGTGAATAACACCTGTACACTTTACAGGACAAACAGAAACTTGATCATTTAGAGCTAATGAGATTTATATTTGTTTCTGGAGATTCTGTGGGGGGTCAGATTAAACATGTCACTAAAGAGACGTCTCATTGATTCATCTGTCAGAGGAACCAGCGAGACAAAACTTGAAAAGAAAAGCACAGCAGACAGGTTCAATCTCTCTCTCTCTCGTTCTCTCTTAAGATTCACATGTTTGTTGGAACAGTGTGCAGTGTTTCTCCTAGGTTTACGGCTTTGGAGGGGGAGGATGTGGTCTCTATAATTTTTGCGGCGGAGGTCCGGACAATGCTTTTTTAAATAAATAATATCTAATCAATCAATCTAATGTTTTATCAGGCCATTTAGTTTATATTCTAATAGCCACAGTAAGGCCTGGTCACTGATAAAATGTGTTGTAGGCTATGGTGCTGAAGCGAAGTCCTAGTGGTCTATTTGAATATTTAAAAAACTATAGACAACAAATGGAACAACTGAAATGAATTTATCATGAGAAGTTCTTACAAAGTTACTAACAAGTAGCCTTTTAAATAAAGATATATCGGAAAAATAATCAACATAAGTTTCCCTGAGTGCGCGTGATGTGTGCAACTCAGTTATGTAGACATGCTGCTCAATTTAGACTACAGAAATAGTCTAATGTTTTATTATGTCTCGCGGTCCGGATGGAAGGAAATATAAGCTGGGTGAAAACCTGTCATCCGGTGGTAACTGGACTGATGCTGGGTCAGGGGCAGGGCATGTGTCTTTTCTGTTCTTAGACTCGGAGCAGGAGAGCTAATGTTGCCATTTTCACCACCCTGGGAGCGTTTAAAAATGCCAATATTTTTATCTAAATTTCAGGTGGTTGATGAGACATATTTTCCCACACGCGCTCTCTGTCTGCTGGTGGGAGTGTGCTTATCTGATGTGCGCGCACGTGTCTCGAAACTCATTACGGGGGCGAAACTCATTACGGAGAGCAGAGGGGAACTGTAAAGGCGCGACCATGTAGAAACAGAAATGACATGCCGCCATGTAAATAAGATAAATAACATAATGCTATTTAGCTTGTTTAATACAAGAACAAGGTATAGACATGTTATAGGAAAAGTAACCTTAAATGACTTCTCTTGTGATCTGGCGCTATATATAAAATAAAATTAACTTGACCTTCAAGGGGGGCAGGAGGTGCGGTTGGAGGGGTGGGGCGCCCCCCCTAAAGCAATGGTAGGGGAAACACTGGTGTGAATTAGCTTTAAAGGGTCCTATTTTTAAATAAAGTATTAATGATGTTTATAATGTGCTAAACAATAGGTGTTTATATTTAGATTTTCCAAAAATGCTTCATGTATTACAAATTTAACCTGTGTTTTTTCTCGTCATCTCGATTCTCAGAAAACAGGCTGTTGAGTTCCTGGTTCTTTAAAGTCCCTTTTTCCGAAACGCTCTGATTGGTCAAGCTGAGCTAGTCTTTTGTGATTGGTCTACCGCTTAAAGAGTTTCTACCGTCCAATACCCTGTCCGTGTTCCAGGGGGAAGGGTCAATGTAAATTTTATGATTCATGTCACTAACCCAGTAAATAATTTGTTGTTTGTCCTAACGATCCATTCATTGTAGTATTTAAAACGTGATTTCTGTTAAAGAAATTATCTTCCCTTTCTGTGAACTTTAACCCTGCATTCACACAGGGCTCCATCAACAGAGGGCGCCTCTGAAGCGTGGCCGGTGCGATTGTCATAGTGACAACAGCCAATCACATTGTTCTCCGGTCTTGCAACGCAATTGGCTAGCGCTTTCAGTTTGTTTGCATAAATTGATTTAATTGGCTGATGCCCGTTTTGGCGCTTAAAGTTGAGAAATTTTCAACTTCTGCCTCAAGCAACACCAGTGACGCAACGCCGATGGACCCACATTTCAATTAGGCAATGCATAACGTCACCCATTCAAAGTAAACGAGAAGCGTTGATGCTGACGCCCCGTGTGAATGCCCCGTAAGCGCTGCAACTTGGCAGATGTTGTTGTTTAAGCTATACTACTCACTAATTGTAACACTCTCCGTCTGCACATTCCTCACTGGACTCACATTCCCACCATTCCCTGCACGCACACCTGACATTGTTGATTTCACCCACACCTGTTTCCCCTTTCACTGATTATTTGGACACTATTTAAGTTTCATCTTGGTTTGTATTCAGTTGTCGGTTATTAAGGTCGTTTAATGTCATTTGTTTTCGGTTTCGCTATCTCTGGGGACTTTTGGATACGTTGATTCCTGTTTCCGTTTGGATTATACCCTGATTGTTTTCTTACCAGTTTTATAAAGGAATCTGTTATTCTGTGGATTTACGTTTTATTTTTGCCTGTGTCTGGCTTTGGAATTAATAAACCTGAAAACCTTACCCGTGGTGGTGACATTCCGTCTGTACCCGAGAAACGCGTGACAGAATAACCGACCTACAAAAAGATGGATTACCTGCGGCTCAACATCTCTCCAGAGGACAATCTGAGGTACCATCTCAGCCAGGATGGCCGTCCTCTGGAGAGATATGTGGAGGACTTCTTTGCACTGAGCTGTGAGGTGAGTATGGATGATCAGTCTCTCAGCGTGTGTTTTACGATGGGGTTGGATGATGACTCCCTTCGGTGTCTGGCGCCCGAGTTCAGGGACAGACCCGTAAGGGAGTATGTCGATCTTATCCGGTGGATAATTAGTTCTCGCCTATGTGTGAGCGAGACCATCCCGGATAGGATCGAACATTCTTTGGGCACATAACGTTGCTGAACCTAGACCTCCAATCCAATGGGAGGCTCTCACCTATTTACTTAGTTAAACCCTGGTGGTGACTTTTTTTTGGACGGGCAGTGTATAAATATTTCTTCACATTGAAGCATCCTTTGGATTCACATTGACTTCGATAAGGGTACCCAACAGAGTTTCCTTAAGAACTTTTAATTAAGACTTATTTCATTTTAATTATTTTTCTCTAATGATTAAAAAAGACTGTAAAGTTGCTTTGAGGAAAAAAGGAAAAGGATATTAAGCGTTTTTTTTATCTGAAAAGGACCAACACTGGAACAACTCAAGATGCTTCAAAGCATACAGTATTTAAAGAAAATAATTAAAAGAAGACAATTGGCCATCGCCATGGTAATCACAGACACGGGTTGCTTGTGCTGTAAGACAGAATCCCTAGCACAGTTGACCAAAACACTTCCCACTGGTAATGCATCATTAACTTTTTTCAGCTTTGTAAAAAAATGGTATTGCTGGATGGTTGCTCTTTCCAAGTTCGGTAGATTTGGTGTAGTTCTTTCTTAGTGTCTCATCAGATTCTTTAGAGAAATAAAAGTGGATTGTTGACATGCCATGAAAGTTCAGAATTATAAAATGTAAATGACAGCTCAGATGATTTGGTTTTGGTCTTTTATTGACCAGTGTTTGATTTCATATTTCTACCATGAAACTCCAGAGGTTGGTCCTTAATTGGTTTGTTGAGAAATGTCAAAGACGATGTTGAGATCTTTTCTTAAGAGGGTAAGTTCACCCAAAAATGAGAATTATTTGATCATTTACCCACCCTTGTGTCATTTCAAACCTGTATGACTTCTGCAGAACACAAAAGAAGATATTTTGAAGAATGTTGGTAACCAAGAACACCAAACCCCATTGACTTACATTGTATGAACACAAAACCACTGAGACATTTCTCAAAATATCTTTGTTTGTGTTCCACTGAAGAAAGTCACACAGATGTTTTATATGAGATAAGGGTGAGTAAATGATGACAGAAGTTTTATTTTGCGGTCATCTATTCCTTTAAAATGAAAAAAAATCAGTTTTCTCATCTAGCAGAGACCATTTTAAATTCAAAATCTAGTTTATACGTTTCTCCTCGGGTGGGTTTACCATATTAATGCTCGGATGAATTTACGCTTACCTTGTTATATTTAGGATGTCACAATTCCAACATTAATTTCCATGCACTTTAGTTTTGATCCATAGTCTGCAAAGTCTTGGCATATGATGGTGATGTCATTAGATTTCAGCTTCTTAACAAGCTGAGCTTAAAAGACATTTACTGCCAGCAGCGTCCGACTGTCCCGTTATATTAGTGTAAATTCCCTGTATACCTGACACATCCCATTTCATTCCTTTAACTGAAATGAGGATTGATCGTGCAGGAGACTCACCTTCTCATCGGACTGTAAGGTTAACAATCTCTAACTTACACAGAGAGAGAAAACTGAATGATTCTGTCTACAGCAGTGGTCACCAACCCTGCTCCTGGAGATCGACTGTCCTGAAGATTTCAGCTCTAACCCAAATCAAACACACCTGAACTATATAATCAAGGTGTTCAGGTTTGCTTGATAATTACAGACAGGTGTGCTCAAGCGGGGTTGGAGCTGCAGTCTGCAGGACGGTCGATCTCCAGGAACAGGGTTGGTGACCTGTAATCTCACTCCCCCCCCAACCCTGTTTCTTTCCGTCGTAAACTTCGTTCCCTCTCTCCCACTTGCTTTTTGTCCATAGTGTCCTCTTCCCTACCCACCACAACCCTTTACTCATCTCTCAATGCTGAGGGAAGCTACTGATAAGCTCTGTACAACCTTAACATCCTGTCTTGACAGTGTCTGCCCTCTTACCTCTAGGCCTGCATGTGCTACACCCTCTTGCCCCTGGCTTTCTGAGACTCTTTGCGACCATCGGACCAAGCTAAGGGCTGCCAAGAGGAAGTGGCGCAAGTCTAGAGACCCTGCTGATCTCTCCAAGTATCAACATCTTCTTAACTCCTTCGCCACTGATATATCTACAGCAAAAACCAAGTACTTTCAAATCAAAATCCAAACTGCATCTAACCCACGTCAACTTTTCTCAGTTTTTTCCTCTCTTCTCTTCTCTGTCCCCCTCCACCACCTGCCAATACCTCACTGACTGCTGATGATTTTGCCAAATTCTTCACTGATAAAGTGGAGACCATCAGCAAGCAGTTCTCTAATCAATGCATCCCTGATCTCTCCCTTACCCCTGGCTATCCTCAACTCCCTTCTTTCGCTCCCCTTTCGGAGACTGATGTCTCCAAAATTCTCCTTTCCACCCAGCCTACTACATGTCCCCTCAACCCGATCCCTTCCCACCTCCTACAGGCTATCTCTCCATCTCTACTTCCTCAACTCGCACACATCATAAACACCTCCATCAACACTGGTACTGACCCCACCTCATTTAAACAAGCCCTGGTAACACCCTTACTCAAGAAACCAACACTCGACCCCTCAGTGATAACTGATAAGCAACTACAGACCAATCTCACTCCTGCCTTTCCTTCCCAAGGCCCTCAAAAGGGTAGTATTTAACCAACTCTCTGCCTATCTCTCACAGCACGACCTTCTGGACAGTCAGCAATCTGGCTTCAAGTAAGGACATTCTACGGAGACCGCTCTCCTGTCTGTCATTGAAAACCTACGGCAGGCAAGGGCTAAATCCTTGTCATCTGTCCTTATTCTGCTTGATCTCTCTGCTGCATTTGACACTGTGAACTAGGGATGGGCGATATGGCCCTAAAACTCTATCACGATAATTGCTGGTATTTGTTGCGATAACGATACAAATGACGATATATCTATAACACCATCCACCGCTGTTTTTTGCTACAAGTGATAGTAGCTGCATGTAGTCTAGAGCCTCAGAAACACAAACATTAATCAAAAATCAGAATCAGAATCAGAATCAGAAGAGCTTTATTGCCAAGTGTGCTTGCACACACAAGGAATTTTCTTTGGTGTTGGAAGCTTCTAGTACAGACATTCAACACAATGACAATACAATATAATACGATTTACAGTCTAAAAGATTCTAAATTGTGCATATATAAAATAAAGACTATTTTACAGAAAATGGGGGATAATAACATATAAGAGACATTGTACAGGGTAGTATATAGTAGAATAAACATATTAACAGATTGTATGTACACTTGTGCAAATGGATAATTTAGTAAGTAGAGGTAGTGTTATATACATGTATACATAAGATGTAGATATAATAAGGCACAGTAGTGCACACTATAGGAGTAGTGGAAGTGGAATATTGCTCTTAAGGAGCAGTTATCTGTTTAGGAGGGAGATTGCCTGGGGGAAGAAGCTGCTTCTGTGTCTGGAAGTCCTGGTGTTTGGTGCTCTAAAGCGCCGGCCAGAGGGCAGCAGATCAAAGAGTTTGTGTGCTGGGTGTGTGGAGTCAATGATGATTTTTCTTGCCCTGTTTTTCACTCTGGAATCGTACAGGTCCTGAAGTGTGGGCAGAGGAGCACCAATAATTTTCTCAGCACTACGAACTGTCCGTTGTAGTCTTCGTAGGTCTGATTTGGTGGCCGAGCCATACCAAACAGTAATTGAAGTGCACAGAACAGATTCGATGACCACTGAGTAGAACTGGGTCAGTAGCTCCTGTGGTAGGTTGAACTTCCTCAATTGACGGAGGAAGTATAACCTCTGCTGGGCCTTCTTTACAATGGAGTCTATGTGGGACTCCCACTTCAGGTCCTGAGAGATGGTGGAGCCCAGGAACCTGAATGACTCCACAGTATCCACAGTGCTGTCCAGGATGGTGAGGGGAGGAAGTGATGGAGGGTTCCTTCTGAAATCCACTATCATCTCCACTGTCTTGAATGCATTCAGCTCTAGGTTGTTTTGACTACACCAGGCAGCCAGCTGAGCAACCTCCTTTCTGTAGGCAGATTCATCACCATCTTGAATAAGGCCAATGACTGTGGTGTCATCTGCAAACTTCAGGAGTTTGACAGAAGGGTCTGTAGAGGTGCATTCGTTTGTGTAGAGTGAATATAGCAGTGGAGAAAGAACACATCCTTGAGGAGCTCCGGTGCTGATGGTACATGTGCTGGATTTAAATTTTCCCAACCTCACTAGCTGCTGCCTGTTCGACAGGAAGTTAATAATCCACTGACAGGTAGAGGTTGGCACAGAGAGCTGGGTAAGCTTGGGCAGGAGGAGGTCTGGGATTATGGTGTTGAAGGCCGAGCTGAAGTCTACAAACAGGATCCTGACGTAAGTCCCTGGTCTGTCTAGGTGTTGTAGGATGTAATGCAGTCCCATGTTTACTGCATCGTCCACAGACCTGTTTGCTCGGTAAGCAAACTGGAGGGGATCAAGAAGTGGTCTGGTGATGTCCTTCAGGTGGGCCAGTACAAGTCTCTCAAATGACTTCATGACCACAGATGTTAAAGCAACAGGCCTGTAGTCATTAAGTCCAGATATTTTGGGTTTCTTCTGTACAGGGATGATGGTGGAGCGTTTGAAGCATGAAGGGACTTCACACTGCTCCAAAGATCTGTTAAAAATATTAGTGAAGATGGGCGACAGCTGCTCCGCACAGACTTTCAGGCAGGAGGGTGAGACATTGTCTGGGCCTGGTGCTTTTCTGATCTTTTGTTTGCGGAAAAGCTGGCAAACATCCTCTTCGCAGATCTTAAGTGCAGGTTGAATGTCAAGAGGAGGTGTTAATGGTATAGCAGAGATAGGGTCAGGGCGGGTGTGAAGGGTGAGACTCTGCATTTCAAAACGACAATAGAAGTCGTTCAGGTCGTCAGCCAGTCGTTGATTACCCATAGACTGAGGGGATGATGGCTTGTAGTTGGTAATGTCTTTCAGGCCTTTCCACACCGATGCAGGGTCGTTGGCTGAAAACTGGTTCTTCAGCTTTTCAGAGTAGCTTCTCTTAGCTGCTCTTATCTCCTTTGTCAGTGTGTTTTTGGCCTGATTATACAAGACTTTGTCCCCACTTCTGTAAGCATCTTCTTTGGCCTGACGAAGCTGTCTCAGTTTCATTGTAAACCATGGTTTGTCATTGTTGTATGTTAAGCGAGTCCTGGTGGGAATACACATGTCCTCACAGAAGCTGATGTAGGATGTCACTGTGTCAGTTAACTCATCCAGATCAGTGGCTGCAGCTTCAAAGACACTCCAATCCGTGCAGTCGAAACAGGCTTGTAAGGCCCGCTCTGTTTCGCTGCTCCATCTCTTTGCTGTTCTTGCTACAGGCTTGGCAGATTTAAGCTTCTGTCTGTAGGTCGGAAGAAGATGAACCAGGCAATGATCAGAGAGACCCAGAGCTGCTCTGGGAACAGAGTGGTATGCATCCCGTATTGTGGTGTAACAGTGATCCAGAATGTTGCTGTCTCTGGTGGGGCATGTGATATGCTGCCTGTATTTTGGCAGCTCACGGGAGAGGTTTGCTCTGTTAAAGTCCCCAATAATAATAATAAGAGAATCCGGGTGTTGCTGCTCCGTGTCAGTGATGTAATCCGCCAGCTGTTGCAGCGCCGCGCTCGCACAAGCATGTGGAGGAATGTAAACATTCACGAGAATAAATGAGGAAAACTCGCGTGGCGAATAAAAAGGTTTGCAGTTGATAGAGAACGCTTCTAAGTACGAAAAGCACATCTTCTTCAGTGTTGTTATATCTCTGCACCAACCTTCGTTTATATAAAAACATAATCCACCACCACGTGTCTTCCCTGTTGACTCGGCAATGCGATCCGCTCTGAACAGCTGAAAACCCGGCAGATGTAACGCGCTGTCCGGTATGGTGTCATTGAGCCATGTTTCTGTGAAACACAGCGCAGCGGAGTTGGAAAAATCTTTGTTTGTCCTGGTGAGTAAGAGTATTTCGTCCGTTTTGTTGGTAAGGGAGCGGACATTCGCCAGGTGTATACTCGGCAGCGGGGTCCTAAATCCGCGTCGTCGGAGTCTGACGAGCGCACCCGCTCGCTTTCCCCGCTTGCGTCTTTTAGAGCGTTTGTACAGAGCTGCCGCTCCTCCGAGTAAAATGTCCAGTAAGACGTCTGAATTTTCAAAATTAGGGAAAAGATTGATAGAAGGGCATTGCTTAATGTTAAGCAATTCGTCCCTGGTAAAAGTGATTAAAGAAGAGTAGCTTAAAACAGGAAAAACAAACAAAAAAGACATAAGTACTAGAGCACTCCAAACCGAGGCAGCCATCCGCGGCGCCATCTTGAATTTTAAAAGTAAAACTTACCCCAAATCAAACAGGCTCCTAAAACATACCTACAGTATTTTTGTAAATATAAAATATAATAGTGACATTCAACTTCAAAAGGTTGTAAAGAAAATTTTAATTAACTTAAACTCAATAAACACATCATGTCATACTTAAACTGTATATAGCCTATTGTTGGGTGGAAACAATTGCATCACGCTGTCGATCACTCTCTCTTTAACTGTGTGAACCTTAGCAACATACTGAATCTGTCTCGCGCTACAGAAAGAGAACAGAAAAATGCGGATAAAATAATCTTGAATTAAGGTTTACCTTTTTCTTAGTCACTCAATTCAAGATAATTTTTCTTACCCCATTGGCAGATTTTTTTGCTTGTTTTAAGCACAAATTCACTGAAATGTCATATTTTTTTTACTAAAAATCAGACTTATTTTCTTAGGTCAGTTTGCTCATCAAGAAAATGCTTCTTGATTCAAGAATGTTTAGACATTTTTACTGGAAAACAAGAAAAAAAGACTAATTAAGAAAGTCATTTTTTGCAGTGTAGTAGCATGGCATTGTAAACTAATGGTACTGTTTAGCGTGTTGACAAAATGTTTATATGCTCTCCTACTTGTAAGTCGCTTTGGATAAAAGCGTCTGCCAAATGAATAAATGTAATGTAAATGTATTACCTTTGTGGATTAAAATGCAGTTGTTTTAGTAAATGTAAACAGATATAAGCTTTGTCTACAGGAGTGCTTTTTGTTATTCTAAGGTGATGCTGAATAAATTGTTTTTGTGAAGCAAGAAGAGAACGTGGGTCCCAATTAGGACTGGAGATGTAGATGGCCACCAGGCACGGATTCCAATTATAAAAGATTCAGAAAATGGTCTCTTTTCTGCCATCATCTCTAATTTCAAGTGCATTAGATCAATTGATTTTTTTCTATTTGCCAAATGCCATATTCAGACACTTTCAAGTGGCAAATATTTTAATTAAATCTCGCAGGTTACTAGTACCTCGTGTATACATCTTATCTTATCCTTAGGTTTAAAAATCGTATTACTTTACTTTTAACAAACTTAGGTGAACATTGCTTTAAATGAATTCAGTTTTACTGATATTTCTGCCATGTCCTTGGGTACTACTTAAAGAGATAATATAGTTTTGATTTTGATATGTTTTATTAATATTTTAAATTACCTTTTAGATCTTAAGTTTTTATGTAAATTTTAGTTAAAGTTTTAGCAATTTTGGTATATGCTTTTGTCATTTGACAATTTTTGTTTTTTTACGTTGCTGTATAATATTAATTAAATTTCTATTTTAGTTTAGTTTTTGTTAATTATTATAATTTTAGTGGTTTAAACTTATTTAAATTCATTTTTGAGGCAACATTTCAATTTTTCCATAATTTTTAGGTCAATATTTTATTTTATTTCAACAAGCAGAGACGTTTTCAAAGTTTTAAATTTAGTAAACAAAAATAACATTGCTACTAAATAAAAAAAACTCAAATTTTCAATTGAACATGTTTTTAGGAATATTGTTCGATTGGAAATTGGTTGGGTTATAGATGGTTTCATCGGGCACACGTGCCTGGTCCAAAGTTAACTTCCGGTTACTGTTTGGTTATCTGGTTAATGGCTAATAAGTAATAATTTAATATCTAACAATCTAATTTATATTAACATTAATTTATATTCATATTTATTGCATATTAATTATATTACTTTAAAGTAAATCTACTGAACAGTTATTGATTCTTTGCGGATGTCTACCTGAAATTAAGTTTGGGTCACAATGTTCATTTATGTTGTGGTATACACTTTTCACTTTATAAATCACCTCTTGTTGTCAGTTTCTTATCCAATTCTGAAGTTAAGCAATGCTATTGTAACCCTTCTCTTAACCCTAAGGAGTTAATTTAATATTTCCTAAACAAAAAACCCTAGGTTCCCGGCAAGTAGATGGTGAATTAGGCCGGTGTTTTTCCCTTAAGATCTTTTTCCAATTTACTGGAAATTGTTTCCCCTGCTGTAACAAATTACTTATAAGACTAAAAAAAACATCAACACCAGTGTTAAGGAGGAAAAGAATTACAAAGATGTATTTTATTATTTTTTGTATTAATGTATTAACCTCCTTTTCCTTTGAATATTTCTTATTCCCCTCTTTAGAACTCAGTCTTCTATAACTCAATCATAATATGAAATGACAATGAAAAACAAACAAAAGTGCTGTGATAAAGCACTAGAACCACATACAATAATAAACAACAACCCTTTCAAGATCAGTTATACACGAAAACATTTGACTCAAAACACTCACATTCTTTCTGTATAGTGTTCACATCTTTTGGGGGGTCTCATTCAGTCCAAATACGTGCAAATCCATCGAACAGTTCAAATGTAACGTTACGCGAGTGACTCTGTCCAATAAGCGATCGCTTGTTACCGTTGGGGCCCAGTTCGTTGGTGCACATTAACACTCAATGAATTCAAAGTAATCCCACACGATCAACAGTCGTGGAAAAGAACTCACTTACGCCTGTCCGATGAATCAGAACCAATATGGAGATCACTCACGCCACAGACATTCAGCTTCTCTTCAAATGCAGCTTTTGACACACGATGAATCCCGTCGATCCACTTCCCACTCGACGATATGTCGAGTCCCAAACAAAATCCGTCTTCCCTCACAAGCAGTCAACACCGTCATAAAAGCAGTCACTGTCCATAACTGCGATTGTCTTGCTAGCAGCTAAGCTAACATCGCGCACGACTGGACTCCGGGTAATGAATCACTGGATTGCGAAGAATAACAAAAACGAGATGCACTTTAAAAAGCAAAAGAAACCCAACAAGAGTTGTTTATCTACACCTCGGCCCTTATATTACATATGGTAATCACCTCAATGATGACACTCTTGCTTCAGCGCACGCTCACCCCTTGCCATATGCGATGCCATTTTTTTTCTTCCTTCCTTGACTCTCATTATCATGCGGTTTTTAATCTTAACAGTCATTGGCCCGCAATAGCACACCTGTATTGAACACACTTTCTCATTAGATATGAACAAAACAGAGAGAGTAACATCACATTTTTCTATTAAATAATAATATAATAAGAAAAGAAAATACATTTGAATATTTTCACAAAGCATATTAAACAAGGCATATTTTGGGGGTCCCTACACTATCAACATTTACTTTAAAAATCTATTACCCGACTCCATGACATCACCGTCTAATTTCTGTTTATTTTTACTCTTAATAAGAAATTGTATGATAATAATTGAATACTTCAAAGACTTTCAAGAATTGACAACATCATTTCATGGCAATTTTTAACCATTTTACCAGGTGGCTAATATGAATTTATACAATCTCATCCGTACGCTATAGAACGATCTGCTTATGCAGTGGGGCTTCATAATTGTTTTTTTTCCACATAACTGTGTTTTTATACAGCTCACTTCATACAAATGTATATGCACTTTTTAAAATAGCCTACTTATAAAACACATGAGGTCAGGCTGGAATAGAAACCTAGATTCTATAATTCTTAAATCTCTGACTGATACTCACATGTGTTTGATGGATTCACACATTGTATATACCATAATCAGAGGTGGGTAGAGTAGCCAAAATCTTTACTCAAGTAAAAGTACAAGTAACTACAGAAATTGTTACTCAAGTAAAAGTAAAAGTCACTATTTTAAAATTTACTTGAGTAAAAGTAAAAAAGTATGCAATGAAAAAACTACTCAAGTAGCTAGTTACTTAGTTACTTTGTATCTGATTATATAGGCCTATTACATAAAATTAATATTAACGCCAATATTTTAATATGACATTTTAATCAATATTTTTAATTATCACAAGCAGATATCTTTGCAATATACTAGAGAGACTAAAGAATAGACAAACACAGAAGAGACAAGCATTTCTGTAAATGTCATCTAGTCCTGATGTCAATGTAGTTTACACAACTTATTTAGAATAATAGACCATGTCAAACTAAAGCATGAACTAAACTCAGAGCATTTCCTAAGATGATCTAGAACATCTGCAGTGCTCTCTTAAATGAAATACACATTTTTGAACAAAGCTCATGTTTTCTCGTGTTGAGTCACGTGTGTGTTGTGAAACGCTCTTACTTGTAAACAAACAGTAGTGAACCACACGCCCACCAACAAGTGTTCTTCCTTCTGTTCTTCAAATGTATATTTCTGCAAGCCCACGTCTCTGTCTGACAGGTAACGTGCATGTTGCTGTGTCTGACGAACAGGTCGCGCGGGTGCGCGCATATGGCGGGCATTTATCATTGCTGGCAAACAATATGACACATTTGCAGTTTTGATTGTATAGATATAGATTCATATCCACTTCATCCAACGCTCTTTGTGTTCTGCGTGTTCTTAAGTTTCGCGCTACGAGGAGTGAGTAATCCTGCTTCAGATGATTCAGATCGTGCTGCGAATGAACAAATCATTTGAACTGATTCATTAGCCTATTCAAATGGTTTTGACCATTGTTCAATTAATGCTTTCAAAAGAATCGACTCAAAAGAATCGATCACTCGGGAATGCCCGTAAAAAGAGACGACAACCTTGAAATAAACAACGCGTTTTAAAAAGCATATTTTAAAATGAAGGAACTAAGGAACGTCACGCAATGTAAGTTATGTAACGAAGTAAAAGTACAGATTTTCTATTAGAAATTTACTCAAGTAAGAGTAAAAGTACACACTTTTAATTTTACTTAAAAAGTACATATTTTCCAAAATGTTACTCAAGTGAATGTAACGAAGTAAATGTAGCGCGTTACTACCCACCTCTGCCCATAATGCATTTCACTCTGTTGTCATGAGGAGCCTCATTATCTGAGGTGTGTATTATCTTGGCGAAGTCATTTTTACCCACCTGCCTGAATTCATCACTAGTGACGGAGAACTCTAGTACGTCTCCTGAGCTTTGAAAGAGCAACCTTTGAGCAATTACCTTTTCCTATACAAAGAAAAAATAAAGATCTATTCATTCATGACAAAACCTCGGCAGTCCGCGTGACCTGAAGAGTGAAGCTCACGCTGTCCTCGAAGAAAATCTATAACTGGCAGAGTCTGAGCCATGAGCTATAAAACAGAACCACCTCCTGTTGTAGTCTCGCGTAGCCTGGAACTTATCGCCGCTTTCTTTGGAAAGGCCCGCCCAAGAGGCCATATGACTGACAGGTAAAGCAACCAATCACGTTTCGTTTTGTGCCGCGTCATGTTTAGAGGCGTGGAAATGTTCCTGCAGTAACAGACGGGTGTACATTCACGAACGTGTAAAAAGTTAACAGAAACAACAATGATTATAAGTTTATGCCATGAACTTCACATACTTTTAAGAATTGAGTATTTAGTCGATCGTGATGAATTCTTATAGCAACTGTTGTGAACACGACAGCTTACTTCTCTGATCAGAAATCGATGTTGTTTCCAGGCGGACCGTTAAAGAACGCGACACGCATGTCTCCCGGAAATCCTGTGAAATTCAACCAATCAGATGATGTCTTCGAACGTGCTGAAGTGTTTCCAGAAAAGTGTGCCATATGCATCAGACGCTCAGTCAACGGATCGTGGGCGTGATGTCTAAGGCTGAGACTACTCCTGTTGTAACCATTTTTGTTGTAATTATGTATCTGTCCATTGGGTGGCACTCTGAGACGGAATTCCCACGTATATAAGGGTGATGGGATAATGAGACAGCAGGTGTGTATTGGGAGTAGGGAAGCACATAGTTTTTTGACCGTTTTAGGTCGTGCTTTAAGAGGTTAAACAGGCTTTTTGGATTATGTGGAACCAAGTGGAAAAGTAGCCAGTACCTACAAGGTATGGATTTTGTGTGGACTTTCTGTGAGATATAACCAAACAAAAGGACACCACAGGATGCTAATTAAAGCAATGTTTATTTACTGAAGCACAATATAGAGACTATGGGCATCTTACATCCGTTTTCAAAGACTCTAATGTTTACGCGTCAATTACTTGCTCACTCCTATTACCAATACCAGCAGTTTAATGGAAAGCTGTTAGTACACCTCCTGAAACCTTTTGTACTTCTGTAAACTGAAGCGACAGATCGTCATAAAAATATTGACAGACAAACCTGGAAGGCCTGTTGAAAATCATAGACAATGCTGAAATATCACAATGAGTCAAGTGTCAGAAACGGGTGGACTTTGTTAGGAGCTGGAGTACAAAACTAAAATAGAGAGATGGAAGGGTGATGATGATATATTAGTGTAGTATTGTCCTTTAATGTGCTTTTTAAGTACATTCTGTTGTGGTTCTGCCACAAGACCAAGAAAGAAATGACAAGAGAGGCAGAACCATGACAGAACCTCATGTTTCATGTGGAGGGAGGTAATTTTGGCCCTTATGGCTTGTCTCTATTCCCGCCCTCTCGTCTCTGATTATTGCTTGTTTATTGTTTCATGCCCCACAGCTGTCCCCCTCTTGATTTGATCCCTTTATAATGCCCTTGTGTTTTCTGTCCTGTGCTGGTTCATTGTTATTTGTATGGTGAGTTCCTGTTCGGTGTCAAGTCTAGTTTAGTTAATTGTAGTCCTTGTTAATGTTATCTTCAGTCTGGTTTCAGTGTAGTTAGTCTTAGTCCTGTCTTGTCATGTTGTGATATTCCCTTGTTTTATTATGTTACCCCCTCGTGGGTTTTTGATTTGCCTTTTATTAAAATGTCTTGTTAACCCCCTACCTACTGTCTGCGCCTGGGTCCTCTGTCCTCTGTATCCCTGTATCTCACCTACCCCCGTTTCATGACAACATTCATCATCGTCGGACAAAAACACTTGGAATAGTTTAGACACAAGAGAGGCGAGAGCAATAAATGTCTCTCTGCCTGAGGAAAAGACGTGGGATCATTTGAGTCGATAAGAACTTTTTAAAAGTGACAAAAATGAATAAAGGATATAAAAAAACAGCTCAAGTCTCCAAACACTGAGATCTGTTATGTGCAGACCTGGGATTTTCATTTTGTGGTGAACTTTCTCTTTAACAAAGAATAGTGTTCATGAATGTCTAATTGCGAGAAATATCACCACAAAGTCTAAAAAATAAACTTTCTTAACCCATGATAAAAAATGATGGATGGAAGGATAGACGGAGAGAAAACAGAGTTTTTAAGCTATCATGACATCTGGTGCAAAACGCTGGGCTGTTCTTTGACCAGTTTTTCTTTGCTTAATTAAACTGAAAAAAAACCCTGACTTAATAAGCTTTGATAGATCCTATGCAGTGCTATCAGTGCTGAAAGAAGGTTCTTATATAGTCCTGATTCACTTTGAAAAACTGAACAATAGATCATGCTCTGTGTTTTTTTTTCAGCACACATGGCGTTTTTTTTGACTGGCTCTGTTTTGCGTGACCAGTGGTGGTGATATCATCTGACAGCTGTAGAGACACCAGACAACAGTTGTTAACAGTTGATAACCAAGTGCCACAGCGTTCCACAGCACCTGCTCTGAGCAGATAACTATCATCCAGCCGGACCGCGTGGAAAGGTCATGGCCTGACCTGTTTGATAGAGCACGGCAGGCAATTATGATAATCTTTAAAATATTATTATTTATGTCTTTCTCGTGTCACTCTCAGGAAAGGGACGACGAGGCATGCAGAGGCGCTTTGAAGGCCGGAGCTGTGACCTGAACACGAATACATGAGCGTGATCTGATGATGTGTGATATCCCTGCTGGGTTTGAGATATGCATAGAGGTTTGAATAATGATGATATAATGATAATTCCAAGTACAATCCAAATGTCAGCCACAAGTTGATGTTTCCCACTGTGTGCCATGTCTTAAACATATGTGGATCTCATGTGTTCGTTGTTATTTGCGCCATATACCCCAAAACAAGATGTGAACCAATTCAACATTCCTGCCATTTATAAAGGTATGGCAAAACGAATATGACCTATATTTTGCCCATATATGTTCAGCCATGCCATAGCTAGGCCAGATGTGACAGATGATTTTCAGACGTGGCCCAAATATGCTTGCTATCTGGGGAGCGACAGTGACCGTTGGCGACAGGAAGTGGGCGTGTCTAGCGACGCCAAAGTTGAGATTTGCTCAACTTTATACAAATGAAGAGAGACTTTCGAGTGCAACTATCATTAGGAGTAAAGCAGCAGAGCTCATGTCATTCGTCTCTCGTCAGTTACTGCAGGGTTTGTTTATAAATGTTTCTAGAGCAACCAAAGCAAGGAACACCTTCTAAGGACCTCGTAGCAAGAGACTAGCAACACACAGTGATGGATGATGTGAGCTCCGCTGCTTAAGGGGCGCACATTTGCTAGGCCCATCGGCGACGCATTGAGATGGAAAAAATATTTCAATTTTTCAGAGTGCCGCGTGCACACCGTGGGTCATGTGACAAGAGAAATCAGTGCGGCTCGCATTTTCCGCACGTTCAATGTGAATCGCCCCTTACTCCTATTGGTAGTGGCTCCCGAAAGTCCCTCATCATCTACATAAAGTTGAGCAAATCTTTGTCTTGTGACACGGCCACTTCCTGTCGCCATCGGTCACTGTCGCTCGTGTCGCCGGCTCTCCTTCGAAATGAAATGAAATGAATGAATCGCCTCGCTTTGTTGCTTGGTGTCGCTGGCAGCCTTGAAACTTTTATTAACCCACTAATAAAGTTATTTGGATTACTTTTATAATGAATGGATAGATGTGTTTTTTGAAGCTTCACCATGTTGAAATCTATTTAATATGCATGAAAATGTTTATGAAAAATGTAAGGAAAGGAAGTCATAAACATCTTGTATGGTATGCGAGTAAAAATTCTGAGTATTTTCATATTTTGGTTCCTTAGTATTCCTTTAAGCGTATTGTGATGTTTAAGTCTCATATTAATATGTTCAAACTGTAATGTGTATATATATTTGCTATTTACTTGTTGTTAAATCAATAGTGTATGTCGTATTGAAACTGGAGAGTCTCTTTAAGAATTGGCCTTCTTTAATGGGTTTAATAGACTCGGTGTGCCAATGTCACAATGTTCTTTCCAGACTTTTTACAATGTCTCAGCACAGTAATGCAGTTGAAGTGCGTGTTATGACCAGAGTTCTTAGTTCTTAACATGAATGTGTTGCAATTGAGCTAAAGGTTAAGCTCTTATTTCAATGCACAGACTCACGTCACGCACGGCATCATGAAAGTATTTAATTACTTATTACTAGTGCTGTCAAACGATTAATCGCGATTAATCGCATCCAGAATAAAAGTTTGTGTTTCCATAATATACTGTATGTCTGTGTACTGTGCATAATATTTTTGTATTTAGAAACACATACACGTATTAGGAAAATTAACACACATTTATTTATATTTACCAATAATTAAATTGTATCTAAATGTTTATCATTTTTTTACTTAATATTTTTCTAAACTATATACATGTACGTAAATGCGTTTATATATAAAAAATATTATGCAGAGTACACAGACATATATTATATAAACACAAACTTTTATTCTGGATGTGATTAATCTCGATTAATCGTTTGACAGCCCTACTTATTACTAATTACTTTCTATATCCTGTATCAACCTAGATTAGTTAAGTGATTCAAGGATAGACATGAAACGGCTCTTTTAATTAATTCAAATAAATAATATAAACTTCATAAAGTATTCTTATAACTGACCAAAGTATTACAAATGTGAGAATTATACAGTCAAGCATGTATTTTAAAGTTAGACTTTTTCTCGTGAGCTTCACAAGTTATTCATATAACAGACACACAGATGGTTTCTTTAATTGACCTGCCAATCAACGAACCATGTTCTGGCCACATGTCAGACATGTGGCATTAGGATTTTTATTTATTTATAATTTTTTGCTACTGTAGTGATACATGCGTGATTTTTTTAAGAAGCCCATTGCACATTGAGTCCGAAATTTTCGTCCGAAATGTCCGCACGAAATTTCCGCATGTTAAAAAATAAATACGACCTTACGTTGTGTCAATCACATTTACACACTGCCTCCGATAATTTCGTCCGTCATAAAAAATTCGGACCGGGTTCGCAACCTCAGGACTGGATGGACCCAATATTTCCTCTTTGTTTTTCTCTTTTTAAGAAGACAGAGGACAACAAAATCGTCATCACTGCTTGAAGACTCCATTTTGTATTGTTTTGCCATTTTTTTCGCAACGGATTAATAAATACGCACCGGACTCAGTGTGCAAGGTTTCTGTCCGTGACAAATTTTTAGGATGACGAATACGAAATAACGTAAACGAAAATTTCGGATTGTATGTGCAAAGACCAAGACCTCATAAGTGGATATAAGAAATATTTGAACACTTGCATGCATTTCATGCATTTACATGTAGGTCAATGCATTACATGTTTTTACATTTATTCCGAGAAGTGCTTATACTATCTTTCGTCGCATTGAATAATGTTTGGGTTGATGTTTCGTTATATCTAATGCAATGAAATTCATACATTTTCAAGCTCCAGCTTTCGAAACTATTAGGTTTAGCTGGAGCCAGAACCGATGTCCGTGCATTTGCAATTTTTTCCATTATTCTCATGTCATCAGGAGGACCAGCATGATCTCCGGCTAACAACCAAATATATTAACAATTCAGTCCAGATTCATGAATCATCCATTTGTTCTGGCACAAAATAATGCCATACCACCAGTTCATAGGCACAATAAATCTAACGCACATAGCTACCCTTTTTATTGCTCAACATTTCTTTCACGGCTTCAAACTAATTTACACAAATTGACGCTCAAATGAAGAACTAATAGATGACAGACATTTATGAAGAGCCCTTTGAGACCTGAGTCTGCAGATCTGACATCACATCAGCTGGAGTGCATGATAAGAGATAATGATGAACACGAGACGTGAGGTCATGCTTGCGCATATAACGCCGGCATTATTCTAAAAAAGGGACAGCAGATTGAGCAGCATTTTCTTTCAGCGCATTATGATTCTGCGTGCATGAGGTCTTGTGTGTTTCATCAGCTGAGAAGTGGCAGGCAAACCATAATATTCCTCTCACTGATTCATTTACAAGCGGAGCTGAAGGAACATCTTAATGTAGATGTACAATTCACCTCTATCACTGACACACAGCAAAGTCTATACCCAGAGGAAAACGGTTTGGCTCAGATGATGCTCTTTCATAGCTCAGGAGATTTGATGGGAGTTATCATTTTTTGATAAGGTTTCATCCCATTGTCAACTTAAGATGTTTCTCCTGAAATTGCTTTGGAGAAATAAAAACAAATATATGAGACTGTAACTGTTAAAATACATCGACTATAGAGGTGTAGAATGAATGTAGATTGTAAATCGAGTAAATTAGATGAGAAATGTTTGAGTTCATATTGAGATCTTCAACAAAATTGACTTTTGAGTTTTGATTGCAGACTTGACAAATCTTGAGTTCAGTTTGAGACATTGTTGAGATCTTTTGTTGCTCTTCATTTAATCTTACAGGAGAAAAAATGTTAAAGTTAAGATGTTAAAGGAATAGTTCACCTTCAAAATGAAAATTATGTTGTTGTTTACACGCCTTCCTGTCATTTTGAACCTGTATGACTTTCTTTGTTCTGCAGAACATGAAAGATGATATTTAGTCAAATGTTTGTAACAGAAAACCGTTGGTCCCCATTGACTTGCATTGGTTTTGTGACCATACTAAAGTCAATGGGGACCAACGGTTTTTGGTTACCAACATTTTTCAAAATATCTTCCTTTGTGTTTTGCAGAAGAAAAAAATCACGCAGGTTTAAAATGACAACAGGTTGAGTAAATAAATAAATAAAAGAACTATTCCTTTAAATGGATCTCAACTGTGATTTTGAATTCATTATATACTTGCTGCAATTATTGTGTAATTTCCAATATTCAAGACGTAAACGTAAGATATGAACATACAATTCCACTTTACATGTGCACAACGTTTATTTTTAATCCAATTGAGAACATTTGTATGGATTCAAGCATTTACATGCTTCATTTTCTTCTGCTGTTTTTTCCTTGAAGCCACTACTTTTCTCGTTAAATAACAGTGACATTATTTGGCAACATACATTTACAGTGAGCCTCATACAATACCTCTAATAAGAAACACATTTGCCCTAAATGTCCTTGAAGCCACGGAGGCAACATGATGATTTGCTTGAAACCATTTGTATTTACAGTGAATTAAATACTTAAGTTAAATGTAAGCACAAGATTCACATGCATGAGAGAAAAACACAATGAAAATGTTTTTTTTGCCCTCAAAACAGGCACTTGTAAAGTCCAGCAGACGGTGTTATGGTACAGCTGATATACCCGGCAGCGTTTGTGTCAGGCTGTAAGCTAATGGACAGTAAATGAATATCTGACACTAACTCTTCAAAGTGCTCAAGGACAGTTTAGAAAAAAGTCTCTCCTCAGCAAATCTGTTTATATTTGGTCTTTGTCCATCCAAGGTCCACAGAGTTCAATCTTATTTTCTTTTGCACTTTAGTCCAGCAGGAAGGAATGAATTGGTTTCAATGCGGGAGTTATTGTCAGTTTTTCAATTTCCTAAAACAGAGAACAGCTTTGAATAAACTGTACATGTGAAGATGCTGGAGTTCTGAGATGGTTTAAACACCAATGCACTATGTATGGTCTTATTTTAACACAAGTTAACAGTTTGGACACACTGAATCATAATTTTGTGTTATTATTAATCATATTTTAGAATAGTAATCATAAAAATAATCGAAACAGTCAAAATAAATGAAAGTAGGCCTAATGTTGTTAACAAGTGAAATATTTATTGTGAAAAATAGTTAAACAAGTTATTTGAGACTTTTTAGTCAATCAGATGTTTTTAAAACAGTTCTAAATGAGTTATCATATTGGCTGGTTCTCCTTTAAAACAAACAAAAATACAAAAACACTTCTGTTTTGTAAATAGTTTTTGGTAGACAAAATATATACAGTATATGTCTACAATCTTTAAACCGAAAGGTTTTTGAGCTCACAAATAACGTAAAGTGTGTCCAAACATTTATTTGCATTGTGTGTATTTCACAAGCTCCGCATAAGTCTCAAAAGTGCGTATGCAAATTCATGTTACGAGATGTAAATAAAAATACAATTAAACGTTTTTAAAGTCTTTGTGAGTTTTCTAGGGTCTTTTTTTCCGTAATGTCACATACCAATCTCCATCTGCACCACGGTCACACCGGGTGGTGCTTCAGCCACCTTCTTGCCCCTGTACACCAGCTTGGCCAGATGGCGAATAGATGGAGTGGCCCTGAAAAGAAGTTCCTTAATTCCAGTTCTGTACTCCTGGCGAATCAAGCAGTACAGCACCGGGTTCAGGCAGCTGTTCGTGTGCGCGAGGCACACTGTGATGGGGAACGCGTACGCTTGCGCGTTATAGAACGCGTTACTGAATGGTACCAGGTCGAATTTGATTAGCACTCCCCAAAGAGTCAGTGCTTGGTTGGGTAGCCAACACAAGAAGAATGACAGCACCACGATGGTGACGGATTTGGTGACTTTGGAGCGGCGCTTGTGGCGACCTCTCTCGCTGTCCGAACCGGGGATGCCGCTGACGCGCTGCCGCAGAACGAAGCGCAACAGGAGGAGGTAACAAACGCAGATGATAACGAGAGGTATTACGAACCCCAAAAGCACCTTCTGGGTCTGATAAAGACCCAACAGCAGCTGTGGGTCCCAGCGTCCCGAGTCCGAAAAGCGCACCAAGCACAGCTCGTCGTCTGATATCTGCGCCGTGGTGGAGTAGACCGCATGCGGAATGGTGGCCACCACGGACACGGCCCAGATACCCAAACTGGCCCATTTCACCTCCGCCGAAGCCGTCTTGGGACTTTGCATCCGCAGGGAGGAGGACAGGGAACAGTAGCGCGCAACGCTCATGGCCGTCAGGAAGAAAACGCTGGCGTACATGTTCATGGTGGTCACCGAGCTTATGATCTTGCACATCACCTTTCCAAAAGGCCATCGGAAGTCCAAAGCTGTGTCCACGGCCCAGAAAGGCAGGGTCAGGACGAACTGTAAGTCGGTCACGGCCAGGCTCATAACAAAGCAGTTGATGGAGGACTGCTTGAGTCTGTGGCGGGACTGCAGCAGGTAAAGTGCCAAAAGGTTCCCGACGAGTCCCAGCGCGCAAACGAGCAGGTAGACGAGCGCGATCACGACGCGCATTGCCATGCTCGAACTGTCACCGTAGAGCTCCGGCGCGGACTCTTTGGAGAGGAGCTGTAGCCAGCAGCGGAGGGAGAGATTGTGGAGAGCTCCCGCGCTCCGGTTGAACAGGACATCACCGTCATCTAGAGCCTGACCGCATGACGCCAAACCCGGTGCCAACGAGCTGCCGTTCCCCTGCATGGCACAGATTTACGCACCCATACGCACGACACGGATGCGAGGTGTTTAACAGCGCTGATTTTTGTAAGTGACCATATGCAGCATTAGTTTTCTTTACATTTCTGTTCTTACATACTTCTGTGCGTACACTGTGTTCTCAAGATCAAAATATCGTGCTGCGTAAATCTTAGACCAGATGCGCTGCTTGACTCTCTGCGCTTGAATGAGCTTGTGAGAAGCTTTAGTGGAGCTTATATAGAGGAGAAGGGGGCTGTGGTCACACGGGAAGTTGTCACATTAAAGTAATTGTGGTGCTATGAATATCAATTGGCATAAATGCCTTTTCGAACAGTCGTTTTGCATCTTGGTTTTACCTTTTCAAAACTTTCTTAAAGGAATGGTTCATCCAAAATTAAGATCCCTTTATCATTTACTCACTGTAATGTCTTCGCAAACGTGTAGTAGGCTATGACTTTCTGTTTTAAGCAGAACACAAAAGAAGATATTTTGAGGAACGTTTGAAACAACACTTGGCACCAATGACTTTGTATGACCACTAAGACATTTCTCAAAATATTTTCTTTAGTGACCGGCAGAAGAAAGAAAACCCTCTACAGCACTGTAAAAACTAGAAGGTTTTACTTTTTTTGTTATTTGGGCAAGTTTTTTTCACACAGTTTATTAAAGTACATTTTATTTAAAAAAAAAACCTTTTTAAACAAAAATAATTTAAGTAAAATTTACTTTAAAAAAAAGTGTGAAAAACTTCAAGAAATAAGTCAATCCTACTTAGTTGTGTTTTACAAACATTTTTGAAAATGCATTGGATTTTTGTAGTGAAAACATTTGTGCTGCGTTTTCTACAGCGACTGGCCTTACACATGGGACTGGGGTAAATTGTTTCCACTTCAATGTTAATTTGGGTTAAAAATTTGGGTTATTTGATTAAAGTCCATTTTTGTATAAGCACAAAAGTTTTGACTACAAAAATCCAATGCATTTTCAAAAATGTTTGTAAAACACAACTAGTAAAAAAATAGAAAAATAGAAAATTCTTTTCTATTCACTTTCTTGTTTTTTTAATGTAATCATAGGTAGATTTATTACTGGAGGACTTCATATGTCCTCAATAAGAACTATTGGCTGTGTCCTCTTTTCCTGTGTTTCGACATGAATTCATTTCAATTTATTTTATTTTAATGGACAACAGGACAATTAAAAAAGAATATGAAAAAATATGTGAAAACTAAGCAAAAATCATAATTTTGCAATGAAGACATTTGTGAAATAAATAAAATAAGGCGCCGTAAAACATTTGCAAAGAATGATATTCTTAAATGAGCGCCATACAGACAATTGACAGAATTATTTTGTAGTTATTTGTACAGTTTTGTGCATGAAAGAAATACAGATTTTGCCATGATGATATGATGATCGTGAGAATCTGTGTTCTGCTGAAACGCATGTAGTCACTTGTGAAACATGCTGTATTGGAACACTTTTCATGTGAATCTGAATCACATGTAAAGTCACATATGAAAAACATCCTGTATTTTTCTTAAACGGTAATAAAAAACAAGTGTATGTTTATCACACGTTTCTCTGTTTTATTTAAAAGGGACACCACAGATCAGAGAAAGCATGGCTGAGATGTTAAAGGGGCTCGGTTGAGTTTGGAGGTCATGTAAAATTGGGTCAGGATTCAAGACTTCATTCTGTCAGAGGTCTTATTGGTATATGCAAAGGGAACGCAGTGTTAGCGAGAGACGGGAACAGGAGTGAGATCAGAAAGACATAGAGCAGTCAGTGACTCTCTGTCTTCACCTGTAATCTAGAACAAACTTCTCTGCCATCGGTCTGTGAAGACAATGATGGATCACATAAGAGGCTGAGAGTCGATCTTCTATCTGCATGATCGAGTTTATTTCAGGACAACTGTGTTGAACTACAGACTCTGATTTTCAGTGAGTGATTGTTTAATAAGAAACTCCTGCAGGACATCTAATCCACAAAAACCTTAACATGCATTGAGGAAAAGGAAGAAACCTGCGTGAATCTTCATTCCTACACGTTTTGTCATTGATTTCAATGGGCTTTTCATGATTGACATTCCATACCCAGAACGGCTTGTATTAAAGGGATAGTCCACCCAAAAATTCTGTCATGAAATCAAACGTAGCGTTAGTTCTGGCAGGTCACGTGAGTTCAGCTTTCATCAGCTGATCACATCAGGTGCAGTAACGTCTTGGTTACGGATGTAACCTCAGTTCCTTGATGGAGGGAACGAGACGTTGTGTCGAGCTGACAGATGGGGTTCGCTCTTGAGAACCTATCAACTTCTGACTAGTTTAGAAAAGTCCAATGAAATTGGTGAATGAAATTTGCATGCCGGACTCCGCCCCCGGATATCCAGGTATAAAAGGGAGACGGCGTGCTACATTCATTCACCTTTTGGTCTGAGGAGCCTCAGCATCCCTCGACCGTTGCGGCCGGCGGCCAGCGTTGTGGCAAGAAGGACACAACGTCTCTTTCCCTCCATCAGGGAACTGAGGTTACATCCGTAACCAAGACGTTCCATTTCTGTCAGTCTCTCGACGTTGTGTCGAGCCGACAGATGGGGTTCCTATGGAAAATGCCACAGCGCTGTGCCGCATCACAATCTCCAGCGGAGCGACGCTGACTGGCCTGGGCGAGTCAGACGAGCGCTAGCGCGAAATTGTAACTGTCCAGTGGAGAGGTAGGGGGTCCCAGAGCTTTTGAAGAAAAGGTGGGAAGCCCCTGCCACCGGCCGTCACGGGCGGAGACCTTGATTCTCTTACAGCGAGAAGCCGCCCGGCACCGTAAGGGCCACTGGGTAAGCATTAATCCCCCGGGGGAAAAACGCTACAGAAACCACTACCTACCGTAGGGAGGAATAGTGGAGACACCACATGGTCTCACCATCAGGGGAGAACTCATGGGAAATGTGCGGACTGAAGGAGTTAACCGCAAGGTGGGAGTCCACCTAGGGAGGTCATGGGTTACCGAGGTGGGAACCACTCATGAGGATACATCAGATGGAACCGCCCACTGGGGGGGGGTTACCACGTCTGGAGCACTAGGTCCGGTTAGAGCTATGTGGTAGATAACTCAACTGTTACCCGGCCTAAGGGGGCGGGGCTGCTCTGCCCAGCCTTCCCCCAGGAGGTGCTTAGTGATGGATGGAATACCTGTTCTTTACCCAGTGGGGAAAGAAGGGAGGCATAAATAGCCGCTTATCCCCCTAGAGGAAGGGGGAAGGGCTTTCGCAGGTGTACGGCCTACCGGCTGACGGTCCTACGTGTTGCCCTGCAGGATGCGGGCTGACATTGGTTCCAGACGTAGGTTGTAGAACCTCGCGAAGGTGATGGACGTAGCCCAACCCCGCAGCTCTGCAGATGTCTGCCAGAGAGGCGCCCTGAGCCAGTGCCCATGAGGAGTGTACCTCACTCCTAACGGGCAGGGGTGATCTTGAGATCGGTATGCCGTAGCGACGGCATCCACGATCCTGTGCGCCAGCCTCTGTTTGGAGACAGCCCTCCCCTTCTGCTGACCTCCAAAGCAGACAAAGAGCTGCTCAGAGCTTCTGAATCTCTGCGTGCGGTCCAAGTAGAGGCGCAGTGTGCGTACTGGACACAACACGGATTGGGTTGGGTCTTCCTCCCCAGTGGGGAGCGCCTGCAGGTTCACCACCTGGTTTCTAGGGGGAGTGGTGGGAACTTTGGGCACGTATCCGGGGTCTCAGGATGACGTGAGAATCACCGGGCCCGAGTTCTAGGCAATCTGTGGACGCAGAGGGTGCTTGTAGGTCCCCTACCCTCTTGGAGGTGAGTGCCATCAGGAGAGCCATCTTTATCGTGAGGTGAGAAAGAGCGGCAGCTACGAGGGGCTCGAAGGGGGGGGGCTCTTGAGGCCCGCCACCTAGGTCGCAAGAGGGTACGGGGCGCGGATGAGGTGGTTGCCTTCTCGCGCCCCTTAGGAACCTAATGACCAGGTCGTGCTGTCCCAGAGGCTTCCCAGCAACTGGGTCGCGATGAGCGGCCGTAGTGGCTACATACACTCCCAGTGTGGAGGGGGGAGAGGTTACTCTCCAGTCTCTCTTGAGGAAGGGACAGCACGTTCCCGATAGAGCAACTCCATGGATCTTCTCTTCGAGAAGAGCTCCAGGACGAGAAGAGGAGCCACTTATGGGCGTATAGCCGCCTAGTGGCCGAGGCCCTAGCCTGAGTGATGTCCCAACCACGCAGGGTGTGGGCCACTCAGGATCTTCTCGTCCCGTCCAGAGATGGAAGTTCCAGGGGTCTGCCTGGGATGCCGTTACGAGCCCTTCCCCTGTGACAGAAGGTCCTCTGTCAGGGGAATCGGCCAGGGGGAGTTTTTATCAGAAGCACCAGCTCTGAGAACCTAGTCCGGTTGGGCCAGTAGGGCGCAACTAGTACCACTTGATGCTCCTCTTCCCTGACCTTGCATAGGGTCTGTGCAATACGGCTCACTGGGGGGAAGGCATACTTCCGATTGTCCCACGGCCAGCTGTGCACAAGGGCATCCGTGCTGAGGGGTGCCTTGGTCAGGGAGTACCAAAGCGGACAATGGGTGGAGTCCGAGGAGGCAACAGGTCCACCTGTGCCTGGCCGAACTGCTCCCAAATGAGCTGGCGCGGGGATGGAGTCGCCACTCTCCACGAGGCGTCGACTGACGAGAGAGCGCGTCGGCTGTCTGGTTCAGGATGCCTCGGATATGTGTGGCTCGCAGGGAGCTGATCCCCTGCTGACTCCAAAGGAGGAGGTGTCGGGCGAGTCGTATTAGCTGCCGTGAGCGAACGCCACCCTGGCGATTGATTTACGCCACGGCAGCTGTGCTGTCCATCCAGACCAGCACGTGCTTGTCCCGCACAAGAGGTTGTAACCTCCTCAGTGCCAGTAGCACAGCCCACAACTCTATGCCAACGCAGGCGGGGGCCCGTCTACCGCCCCGACACTGCGTGCCCGTTGCACATGGCACCCCAACCCTGCAGGGAGGCATCCGTCGTCACCACAACGTGCCTTGACACCTGCCCTAGGGGGACTCCTGTCCACAAAAAGGTCATAGATGACCAGGGGGTCAGGGTGCATCGGCAGACAGGCGTGTTGACCATACGCCTGATGCCGGTGTGCCACGCTCTCCAAGGAACCCGACTCTGTAGCCAGTGTTGGAGCGGTCGCATGTGCATCAAACCGAGGGGGACCACCCCCGCCGAGGATGCCATGTATCCCAGGAGCCTCTGAAATTGTTTCAGGGGACCGCTGATTGCCTGAGAACCTTCAGGCAGTTCAACACTGACTGGGCGCGCTCTGTAGTCAGTCGCGCTGTCATGGAGACCGAGTCGAGTTCCATACCGAGAAAGAGGATGCTCTGCACGGGGGAGAGCTTGCTCTTTTCCCAGTTGACCTGTAGCCCCAACCGATCTAGGTGCCGGAGCATCAGGTCCCTGTGTGTACACAACAGATCTCGCGAGTGTGCCAAGATGAGCCAGTCGTTGAGATAGTTCAGTACCCGCACACCTCTTTCCCTGACGGGAAGGAGGGTGGCTTCCACGATCTTCGTGAAGACACGTGGAGACAGGGACAGACCGAAGGGGAGGACCCTATTCTGATATGCCCGCCCCTCGAAAGCGAACCGTAGGAACGGCCGATGTCGAGGGAGGATCGAGACATGAAAGTACGCGTCCTTCAGGTCGATTGCCATGAACCAGTCCTGACATCTGACAGACGTCAGGATGCGCTTCTGTGTGATCCTCCTGAACGGCAGCTTGTGTAGCTGCTTGTTCAGGGCATGCAGATCTCGGATGGGGCGCAGCCCCCCGCCTTTTTGGGACAATGAAGTACGGGTTGTAAAACCTGTTGAACATCTCGGCTGGTAGGACGGGCTCGATCGCTCCCTTCGTTGTGCTTCACCATGGCGCAACGTCGAGTTGCCGTCCACCATCGTGCCGAGGGTAGGAGCGGCTGTAATGGACCCCGAGAGAGAGGAAAGATGTTGCACGGGACTCGACGGCCGAGGGTGGCCGAGTCGCGGCGGGGGAGGATATGCTTGATATCCTCTGTCTGCTTCTTTACTGTCGAGAACTGCGGCTCGACAGTATCTCCAAGCAGCCCCCCCCCTTGCGAGATGGGTGCGTCGAGAAAGCGGACCTTCTCGGCGTTACTCATCTGTGCAAGGTTCGGCCAGAGGTGTCTCTGATGGACCACAAGTGTGGACATCGCCCGACCCAGGGCCCGCACGGTCACATTGGTTGCCCGTAGAGCGAGGTCGATGGCGGCGTGGAGTTCCTGCATAAGCGCTGGGTCAGTCTTACCCTCGTGGAGCTCTCTCAATGCCTTGGCCTTGCAGGAGTAAGCTCTTGACACCAGAGATTCCGAGACCCCACATGCTTTGGACGGGAGTCTAGGTCAAGCCCCCAGATGGCCGCCGCCTGCAGGCACGAGTGCACCGCGGTGGCACACTCCACCTGGGGGACATCGGCGTATCCTCTAGCTGCCTCACCCTCGAGGGAAGAGAGGGTGACAGAACTTTGTTTGACGTGAACGTGCCGGAAAGGGGGCGTTCCAGGTCTTACTAAGTTCCTCATGCACTTCTGGTAAACACGGCACTGGGGGCGGGCGTGGCTTGGAGCCGCGCTCAACCCCGAGGCGCCATGTAGCCAGCCGCAAGCGCTGGGAGAGGCAGTGCGGGCACTGCAACCCAACGCTCACGGCGGCCCGGGAAAGCATGGCTGACATTTCGACGTCTGCTTCTTCCTGGGCTCGACCCCCCGAGGGAGGGAGCCCAAGGAATCATCGGAGTCGGATGGTAGTACGTCACCCCCCGATGCTGCAAGAGACATCTCATCATCACGCATCGTGTCCAAATACGTGTTTGAGGAACAAGACTGTGGGACCGCCTCCTGGGAAATGGTCAGACGAGCGAGACGAGGTGCGAACGGTCCGTGAGCCAGTGGCTGGCGGATAAACGCTCACAGTAATCCTCATATCACCCTCGCTGCTTACGGTAGCGGGTGGCAGGGCCGTAGTCCTGCCGTCACGGAACGGGGAGCAGACGAGGTGGTGGCTGAGTCCCGTGGGAACCTGTGACGCAACATCTGAATCGTCAACCGCCCGCAGTGCGGGCAAGACGTATCCACAACGTCTGCCCCAGTGTACTGGAAGCAGACATCGTGTCCGTCCCCCTCCTCGATGAGTGTGTTGCACCCATGAGAACAGCGGGACATGCCACGCTGGAGAAATTTGCTCTTTTAGAGAAAAAAACTCAAACATTTCTGGAACTGCCGAGACGCCCAGGGGAAGTTGCTGCAGGAAGGGACCATCCGCTGCACCACGTCATAAGATTCCACCAGTAATTTGGCGTAGTGATTGAAGTCTCGAAGTCAATCAGTGTGAAGGCTCCGAAGAACAAAAGGTGAATGAATGCAGCACGCCGTCTCCCTTTTATACCTGGATATCCGGGGGCGGAGTCCGGCATGCAAATTTCATTCACCAATTTCATTGGACTTTTCTAAACTAGTCAGAAGTTGATAGGTTCTCAAGAGCGAACCCCATCTGTCGGCTCGACACAACGTCGAGAGACCGACAGAAAGGGAATCAACATTAACCAATAGTCATACAACACACGCTAGACTGCATGCTATTTAAGTTACATTTCTTTGCTCCTTATCAGCTGCTTAATCGTGTTCCACCTAAAACTTCTATCGCCATCCACGATTGCTGTTCTATGCAGCTCGAAAGTTGTTCGGATATATATGCAACACGCTGTTGCCGCTCATCCAGGTGTATGTAACCAGCATGGGTTTTAAGCCCTCGTTTACGAACTACTTCGCTCTATACGCTCACTAGTTGTTCGGGTATGCAACGCGCTATTGCAATCATGGATAGTTGGATAATCTTAGCTTTACCTCCACCATCGCTACTACTGTGCGAGAGTGTTGATCTCGCTTGCCAGCACGGGTGCTTTTCTCTCGGCATCTCTTCCTTTAAGCAAGCGGCAGTGAGTTGACCATACTAAGCTCATAATTATTAGTTTTCATAATTAACGCAAAAACCGGAAAGCTGGATTCCCGATTTATATGTTCTAATTTCAAAAGGAAAATCCGTTGGCCGCCAAGTACACGGACCTGACAGCCTCCTATGCTTTACCAATGCAGTCTGAGCCGGAAAGAGAATTGATTAGTTCACCTCTCGATTCTTCGGATTCGAATTGTTCGTTCATCACGTGACAGCCCCCTACGCTTTACCAATGCAGTCTGAGCCGGAAAGAGAATTGATTAGTTCACCTCCCGAGTCTTTGGGTTTTGAGTCGTTCGTTGTTTTGTCACAGGACCCATAAAATGTTGCGCAATGCGCATGCACGACTGGACGAATCACTCCCCGAGATGACTCGTTCAAGAACGACCCATCACTATCAGACATTGCAAGCCAGAAGTAAGTTTACACCCTGGATGTTATTGTAATTGGCACAGACGCTTGCAGAATAAGTCACAACAGTGTTTTGCGTTATTCACATGAACGGTGGAATCGCATCCGCTCCGCCAACGAAATTGCCCGCGTTTTGCCGCTAACCGCATGTTTTCCCTTTTGAAAATGAACTAGACAATCGCGATAGCCGCGTACCATGCGAATCCACCATACTGAACTTTGGGTGATACTCTCATTCTCCGCATTTCGCATCAAATGCTTGCTGTTTGCTGATCGTTTAAACTCATCAACAGGGTTCTCAAAATTCCAAAACGCTCCAGTGCCTTTCGTTGCAGGATGTGCGCAGCCTCACAGACGGTTGGCTAAACATCTGATGCAAGGCAAACTTTCTTGGGAACACTTAGGCACGTTCAAAATCGTCATCTGATTGGATGAATTTTACAGGTTTTCCAGGAGACGTGAGCATCGCGTTTTTTACGAGCCGTCTGATCTAAGAAGGTTTTAAAATGTTGCAGTAGGAACTCATCACGATCGACTAAACACTTAATTCCTAAAAGTATTCTAGGTTAACTGCATAAACTTATAATCATTGTTGCTGGTTATCTTTGACACGCACATGAATGTTAGGCATGTTAGGTATCGATATTTTCTGAAAAGTATCGATTATCTTGTTAATTACATTAATAGTTTCAGCATAACTAAATGTTGTTAGCTCTGCGCATGCCGATCAATGACGTTATGTTATGAAAGTAGCTCTCGCGGCAGTTTGACGTCACACACGGATCGGTCTCCGGCTGCGCAGCGCGAGCGACATGGTCACGTGATATTCAGGCACGTACACATACACAACACGCATGCATTGCACACTTCCGCATCAAACAGAGGAGATGTTGACATGTTGCTTTTCTTAAACTCCAATCTACAATTTAAAGATTAGGAATTCTTAATCAGCAATTGAAGTGAAACACAAATGAAAGTATGCACAGTTTATGTTGTTTGTAATTTTGTTAATTGTATTAAGATTTTTGTTAGTTAATATATAATTTTTTTAATACTGTATGTAATAGTACAAAAAGAATGTTAAAGCCTAAGAAAAATGGCCTGTTTAAAAATAAGAAGACAGTGAAAATATGCACATTTTTTGTTGTTGGTATTTTTGTTCATTTTATTAAGATTTATGTTATTTAATCAATATTTTTGTAAGAAGGTTGTTTAAACATTTTATTTATTTGTTTAAATTGCTTTTTAATATATTTGTTATTAATAGCCAGTACAAGTATGTAATTTGTTTTTTTAATTGTAATTAGATTTTTATTTTAAAAAACATCAGTATCGGTATCGGTAACATTTCAAGAAAAAGTATCGGTATCGTATCGAATTAAAAAAAGTGTGGTATCGCCCATCCCTAATGAATGTACACCGGTCTGATACTGCGGGGGCATTTCCACGCCTCTAAACATGACGTGGTACAAAACGAAACGTGATTGGGTTCTTTACCTGTCAGTTATATGGCCTCTTTAGATTAGATTAGATTCAACTTTATTGTCATTACACATGCACAAGTACAAGGCAACGAAATGTAGTTTAGGTCTAACCAGAAGTGCAATAAGCAAGTGCAGGACATGCAGTTGTGCATAAATACATAAATACAGGATAAAGTAAAATTATGAAGAATTTACAAGTGGGAATGTACTATGACCATTATATACAGATGGCTATTTACTGAAAACAGAAATTTACTGATGGATATGTACAATATAAATTAGACTATGCAGAACAGTAGTGCAATGAATATAAAGTGTGCATAAATTATGGACAGCAGTTATTAAGTTAAAGTAAACAGTGCAGTAGATGAGTTATTGCAGTATTCAGTACATAGTACTGGAGTGCAGATGATGCGGTATATGTGTAATAAGTAGTGCAAATGACATTAGTACATAGTACTGGAGTGCAAATGATGCAGTATATGTATAAATAGTCCGGTAGAGCAAGTAAACATGTAGTACATGTGTAGACAGTCCAGTCGTGCACTTGACAGGCCTGTAGTGCAATAAACAAAACAATATAGCAGCATTTAGTAGAGGTATATGGGGGGGTTGTGGAATCAGCGGGGGGTAGAGTTCAATAGCAAGACAGCTCTGGGAAAAAAGCTGTTTCTCAGTCTGCTAGTCCTTGTCCGGAGGCATCTGAGGCGCCTGCCAGAAGGCAGGAGAGAAAACAGTCTGTGGGCGGGGTGAGAGGAGTCCTTAAGAATGCCGCGAGCTCGACGCAGACAGCGTTTCCTCTGGATGTCCTCAATGGCTGAAAGTGGAGTCCCTGTGATGCGCTGGGCGGTTTTCACCACCCGCTGCAGTGCCTTGCGCTCTGCAACAGAGCAGCTCCCATACTAGGCTGTGACACAGTTGGTTAGGATGCTCTCTACTGCGCAGCGGTAGAAGTTCACCAGGATAGCTGAAGACAGTTGGTTCTTCTTCAGAGTCCTCAGGAAGAAGAGGCGCTGGTGAGCCTTCTTGACCAGGCTGGAGGTGTTGGTGGTCCAGGACAGGTCCTCCGAAATATGGGTCCCCAGGAATTTAAAGCTGGGGACACGCTCAACAGCCATCCCGTTAATGTGGATGGGGTCATGTGTGCCTCCTCTCTCCTTCCTGAAGTCCACGATGAGCTCCTTTGTCTTGGAAGTGTTAAGGAGCAGGTTGTTGTCTGAGCACCATGTGGCCAGGTGCTGGACCTCCTCCCTGTAGGCAGTCTCATTGTTGTTGCTGTTGAGACCAATCACTGTAGTATCGTCTGCAAACTTGATGATGGCATTAGATCCATTCACAGGCCTGCAGTCAAGTGTGAACAGGGAGTAGAGAAAGGGGCTCAGAACACAGCCCTGTGGAATGCCAGTGTTAAGTGTGATGGTGGTGGAGCAGATGTGGCCTGACCTAACAAGCTGAGGTCTGTTTGTCAGAAAGTCCATAATCCAGTTGCAAATGGAGGTGTTAATACCCAGGTTCCCAAGTTTGGTTATTAACTTGGAAGGGATGACAGTATTGAATGCAGAGCTGAAGTCAACAAACAGCTCTTGGGCGGGCCTTGGCCAAAGAAGCGGCGAAAGTTCCCAGATCTAGCTGTTTTCCCAATTTCCCGAATGACATACTATGCAGGGGTTCTCGGTTTACATTCAAGGTCCGAATTGCAGTTTCATCGATATTAATTCGAATGCCCAGTAAAAAACATTGTTTTTGAACATCTTATAAACAAGTTTTTTGCTTTTGCTTGCTTTTTATTTTTAGCAAATCAACTCTTCACATGCTAATCATCATATTCATGGCGTCTAGTCGTACTTACATTTACTGTCTTAACTGTTACATACAGTGCTGCTTTTTATACAACAAATGAAAAATAGTAGTTTATGAAATAGTACTTCAGTGCAACTTTTAGTGAATCATGCAGCACAATGTTATCTTTGCAACAAACCATGCGAATATTTACAGACATGTTCATATGGCCAGGCAGACTGTAACAGTGACAGAGTTTTGGAAACAGCGTTTTGTTCATTCAGTTGAATGTGCTGCTGTTTTCTGCCAGTCGCTGCACAGATAGACCAAAACTGTAAACACAGCAAGCCGGCAAAAACGTGAGGCGCCCGGCGCGCATAAGCAACGTGCAAAAGGCTCGCAAAAAAAGACACGCATAACAACTAGTGATGGGAAGTCCGGCTCTTTTCTGCGAACCGGTTCTTTCGGACAGTTCGTTTCAATGAACTGGTTCAAAAGACCGGTTCACCAATTCTCTTACGCTCTGACGTAATGACGTCACTCACCCTGACGAAACGCGTCAAGTCTAGACTCTAGTATCATCCCGACCGGCTGGGATGAAAATACACTCTGCATATTCAAATGTAAACCAAAACCAGTCATCATAACTTCTGTCAGTTAACACATCACATCATGATCTGACACGTTTCTTACATATACGTTTAGCAACTAAAGCACCCAAATAGGCACAGTGAAGTGCAGCAAACTATGACATTTTAAGTCTTAAAGATAAAAAGTGAATAATTAATCTTCATCAGCATTTTACAGAAACTATATCCCAGCTAACAATTTTTGGTTCCCAGAATGTTCCCCTAACGTTAGTTTTTGGTTCCCAGAACGTTATTTTCTAAGGTTCGTTTTTGGTTCTCCAGGAAAGTTTTCTTTACGTTTTCTTTACGTCTTCCCATAACGTTCTGGGAACCAAAAACTAACTTTAGGGGAACGTTACCCCAACGTTATAGAAACCATGAAACTAACGTTTTATTTCCGTAAAGATAACCGAAAACAAACCTTAAAAAACTTTCTGGGAACCAGAAACTAACGTTAGGGTAACATTCCCAGAACGTTAGCCTAAAATATTTTTCTCGGTCCGTTTACACGTCAGTAATGAATGCATCCATGCTGTGTTTTTATCCATCGCTTGTCTAACGTTAATCTAATTAAAATAAGTAAAATACATCATCCCACACAATATGGAAGATGAAATCAATGCATTAGATTATTATTTTAGCCTAATAATTCCTTTCTCATTACAGAAGTAGCCTAATTTTCGATTTAAACAGCACAGTATATCATTTCTAATAAAACCACACTGTGTGTAGGCCTACCTCAACATCAGACATTATAGATATCGAAATAAAATAACCAATGACTTCAACACAATATTTAAAGCAGATTTGTATTGACAGAAGAATAAACATTTAATTATCTTCAGGCTAACAATATTCTTGTCTCATCACAGAAGTATAGCGCGGCTCCATCTTTAGATATAACAATCAAAAGCCCTGAGTTTCAGTCCTTACATCATGGTCTGTTGATTTAGATGTGTCAAATCAATCGAAAATCACGAAAATATAAGTCTACTCTCAAATTTTAAATAAAAATTTAAAATAAATAAACCGCTAAACTAATGTGTTAGTTGGTGAGGTAAAACGAAATGACCGTTAATTTTTAAATGACGGGAGTGCGCGGCAGAGCGGAGAATGCACGTGCTCGAGCGCACACACATACAGTAACAGACAACCACACTAAAGAAATACACATGGATATAGATGATTGTATTTTCATTTAGCTTAACTAGTTTATTATTTTCAGCCATTAAAGGGCACATGTATATATTAATTTCATTTGGTTTTCAATGTGATCTTATAATTTATGTATTGCACATGTCACTGACGTTTACCAGTTTTGACTATTTTTACCATAAAAAATAGCCAAAAAAAGAACCATCAGGGAAAGTTACTTTCTGGTTATTTTCTGGCTGCAAAAATAACCAATAAATAACCATCAGAGAACGCTATTTTCTGGTTATTTTCTGGTTGCAAAAATAACCAGAAAATAACCATCAGGGAACGTTACTTTCTGGTTATTTTCTGGTTGCAAAAAAATAACCAAAAAATAACCATCAGAGAACGTTATTTTCTGGTTATTTTCTGGTTATTTAAAAAAAACCAGCCTGCAACGTTCTGGGGACGTTATTTTCTGGTTGCAAAAAAAAAACCCCTGAAAAGAACGTTCTTAGAACGTTATTTTTTGGTTCCCAAAAAAATTACCAAAAGGGAACCGAAAACTAACGTTAGGGGAACGTACACTGTTCTGTAGCCTCACAGTGAATCACGCATGCTCACTATCATTAGCTCATCGGATCTCACTCACGACCGACTCGAACGTGTCCGAAAGAGGCGGCTCTTCGGTTCGTGTACTGCTGAATCAAAATCTGTTGACCCGCTTCTTTCGGACACGTCCGACTCAGAACCGATGATACTGCGCATGCGTTCATTTTAAAAGCAGATAAAAAGCGTCTAACTCAGATATTTTTATAAAACAGAGGTGCGATACTATAAAACACATTGGAAAGATGTTTAGGACTTTATTACTGCTTTATCACTGTAAGTAAACCAATCTGCAGCGCCGTTTACGTTCATGCCACTGCTACAGCGTTTCTCGTTCTTGAGTCAAGAGCCGGTTGCAATAGATTTCGCTTCAGCAGTATACAAACCCGAAGAGCTGCCTCTTTCGGACACGTCCGAGTCGGTCGTGAGTGAGAACCGATGAGCTAATGATAGTGAGCATGCGTGAGACAAGAATGGGGTAGGGGTTCCTCGGAGGATGGTTAAGACTGATATGCAGTGAGGGTGCCTGCTGGAGTGATGAGAAGTTGGAATCCGTGAGCGGCCGGGAGTAGTGCACGTAGAGGTTGAAAATATGACGGGGTTGAAATTGAAAATACGACGCTGGCTTCTGCGCTTTCCATAGAAGCACGGGCCTCTGCGGAGGCAATCGCTGCGGCGACACTGGCTTCAGCGCTTGAGATAGAAGCACGGGCCTCTGCGGAGGCGATCGCTGCGGCGACGCTGGCTTCTGCGCTTAGATTGGATGCTTCTTGTCGCGGCGCTTGCTTTCATGCTTGAAATGGAAAAGCTGGCCTCGGCTGAGGCAATGTTGGCTTCTATGCTTGAATGGAAGTGCTGGTCTCTGCCCAGGTAGTCGCTGCGGCGATGCTGGCTTTCCACGCTTGGGATGGAAGTGCTGACCTCTGCTGTGGCGGTCACTGCGGCGATGCTGGCTTTCCACGCTTGGGATGGAAGTGCTGGCCTCTGCTGAGACAGTTGCTTGCCGTGATGCTGGTGTCTACGCTTGAGATGGAAGTGCTGACCTCTGCTGAGGCAGTCGCTGCGGCTATGCTGGTTTCTACATTGAGAAGAAGTGCTGGCCTCTGCTGATGTGGCTTTGAAGATGCTGATTGCTATTGTTGCGATGGAAGCGCAGGCCTCTGCCAAGGCGGTCGCTGCTGCGCTGTTGGCTTCTGCTGTAGAGTCTTCTGCGGCAGAGCCCGAGATGTGGGCGCTAGCCCCTGAAGCAACGGGTCTTGAATGAAATCCCTGGTGATTGCTGAGGCGGTTGCTGTGGTGGTGAGGTCTCCCGCTAGGGAGATGAAGGCCGAAGTGTCGAGCCCGTGCAGGTGAAGGATGGATTTTTTAGATGATTCGGGAAATGAGGGTTCGATGGGCTTCCCTGATGATGGAGCGATCTGACCTGATGTAGCTCTTGAAAGCTTCCGATGTCCAGCGCCCTAGTGCTTGAATTTGAGACTGCGAGAGGCCTTTTTGGGCGGCTGTGGTTGCTGCGCCTATGCGGAAGGAGTGGCTGGAAAAGTGGTCTGCGGGGATGCCGGACAGGAGCAGGACTTTTGGAACCAGACGCGTGTAGCTGGGCGGTTGGATTCGTCGACGAAGAGAGGATCCAATGTGGTTTTGGTTTGGGATTTCCTGAAGTGAAGGTAGGCTAGGAGGGTCTGATAAGGTTGAATCGGTGAGTGGAGGTTGAAAATGTAGATGAAATGTCCTCTCCTGGTTTGGTCCATCTTGCTTTGTTTAATTGAGAATGACATCGTCTCTGAATTGAGTACTGACAGGTCCGATACCGTTGGATGGATTAGTGGGTCCTTTACGGAGGGTAGAAATGCATCTGGTCAGTATATCCAGGGTTATAGGTTGCCTGGCGTCTTAATATTTTTGATCATTTTTAGTTTTGTTTGATCTTTTTTCCTCAGAATTTTCTGTATTTTCCCGTTGAGCAGCAAAAATGTTAAGTATTATATTTATTATTATTGCACATTATGAGTTTTTATTATATTATTTGTTATATTTGCACATGTATAAATATTCATTGGCAATGAAAGAAAATCTAAATATAGTTTATTGGATTATTAGTTATTGCTATATACTTTTCAACCATGGACCAAAGGAGTGACTATAAAATACTAGGCGTTGTAATATTTTGTTTATTGTTACCTGTCATGGCTCTGCTTCATCATGTCATGTTTATTCTTGGTCTTGTAGCAGAGTCATGACAAAGCCTTAGGTTTTATGTGGAGAGAGAGATTATTGTCCTTTCGGCCTTCCATACTCTTTCTCTCCGGTCTGCGTCTTTGTTCCCGCCATCTCGTTTCCTTGTTATCTTTCCCTGAGTGTTTATTACCCACACCTGCCCTGTGTTAATTATCCCTCGTTTGTATTCCCTATATAATACCCTCATGTTTCATTGTCCTGTGTCGGTCATTGTATATCCGGTGGTCCAGCCGGCATCCAGTCAGGTGATCCAGCCGGCGTCCAGTCCGGTGATCCAGCCGGCGTCCAGTCCGGTGATCCAGCCGGCGTCCCAGCCGGTGATCCAGCCGGCGTCCCAGCCGGTACAGCTGCCGACCTTCCAGCCGGCATCAAGCCCCGTCCAGACGGCCTTCCAGCCGGCGTCAAGCCCTGTCCAGCCAGACTTCCAGCCGGCGTCAAGCCCCGTCCAGCCGGCCTTCAAGCCGGCGTCAAGCCCTGTCCAGCCGGCCTTCCAGCCGGTCCCCAGTCCGACAGCCAAGCCGACCCCTGGGAGTCTCCCAGGGTCAAAGACTGTCCCCCCCAGGACTTTCCCCACAGAATCCCGCAGGACTCCGCGCCCTCGAGCGCAGCCGGGGATTAAGACTGTTCCCCCTATGGGCCCTTGTTTGGCCCCACCCCCCCCCTCCCATGTTTGTTATTTTTGATGTTCCACCCTAGTCCTGTTGTTATTGTGTCTTGTCTGCCCTTAATTTTGTTTTCTTTGTTTTGCCTTGTCCTGTCTGTCTCCCAGTCTGTCTTGTCCCGTTAGTCTACCCCTTGGTGAACACATGGGGGTGTTCATTAAGGGGGGGGGCTTCTGTCATGGCTCTGCTTCATCATGTCATGTTTATTCTTGGTCTTGTAGCAGAGTCATGACGAAGCCTTAGGTTTTATGTGGAGAGAGAGATTATTGTCCTTTCGGCCTTCCATACTCTTTCTCTCCAGTCCGCGTCTTTGTTCCCGCCATCTCGTTTCCTTGTTATCTTTCCCTGAGTGTTTATTACCCACACCTGCCCTGTGTTAATTATCCCTCGTTTGTATTCCCTATACAATACCCTCATGTTTCATTGTCCTGTGTCGGTCATTGTATGTGTATGGTGTGCGTTCTACGGTCCCCGTAATGCCTGTGCCTCTTGTTGCTGTTTCGTCTGTTGTAGTAAGTGTTTAGTTTAGTTTAGTTTAGTTTAGTTTAGTTTAGTCCTTGTCAAGTTTATGTGAGTCTAGTGTTAAGTTAGTTTACGTCTCCATTGCTTGTATTGTTATCTTGTTCTTGTTTTCACCCCATCGCGGGTTTTTGTTTTATGTTTATTGTTAAAATAAAGTCTTTTTGTTCTCCCTGTACTCCCGCTGCCTGCAATTGGGTTCTTCTTCTCCTGTGTTCCTTGACAGTTACCATTGTAAACCAATTTGTGATGTGCTAAATTAATAAATGTAATGTTTTGTGAGATGTTATCTAAATCCCTCTTTTTGTCTCCATGTCTTTTTCCTGGGGACACCCAAGGCCAACAGACCCACCTCCAGCCCACTCCGATGCTCATCATTGCAACGCCTGGGACACCTAAGGCCAACAGGCGCAGCTCACATTCTCTTTTTGTCATATCTGCTTTATATGTACTGTAAAGCGGCTTTGCAACAAATGTGCTAATAATTTTGACTACTTGGATCCATACACCACCTGGTAATAGCAGGAAACCCATTTGGAGAAGACATGCATTGTGTTTTTCCTGCTATGAAAGATTTGCTTGCTGGCAACATTACCATGGGTGTAGGCCTTGCTATAAGAGACGACTTTTTGCTGGACTTTCAGAAGCAGAGCATCAAGTTATCTTCAGCTGTCTTGAATCTTATCAATTATGTCAAATGTCACATGTAAATAGGATCAGTGTCCAGTGAAAATATTACTGATTGCATTGTATATTGTGGTAAATTTGACTTTGAACTTTTTTTTTACAATTGTACATTTTTAAAGAACCTGAAATAAGTCAAATTTAAGTCAAATTATGTGGCTACAGTTTCGTTAAGATGAACACAATCACCAACACAATATTAACTTTACATGTGATTTTATGAATTTAGAATTGTAATGTACAATGCTGACTATTTAGTGAATATTTATTCAATGTAAATTGTTTTTGTTTATCAATAAACTTTGTTTTGTATTTGGTTTCTATCTTAATATTTCTGCCTATTAAAATATTGTGAATAGCAATATAGCAGAACAACACACTACAGGGGTAAACAAAAAGTGAATAGGATAAACTGTGAACAGGTTCCTTGAAGCACCCAGACCATTCTAATAAAAGGGTTCCTCAGAGAACTGCCATTCTTGAAACAGTGCCTTGAGTTTCCCCTGAGGGTTCCGCCTGTGTGGCGATGTGGAGAACCCCAAAAGGTTCCTCAAAGAACCTTTCATTTTTACTGTGTAGGATGTACACTCCCCTGCCTGCTCGTTTCACCCATTTGGCTCCTTATCAACTTGCTCATGTAACTCCGGTGCTAATTGTTGCAGGATGTATGCTTCCCCTGCCAGCTTACCGGTAGTTTAACCCTTTCAGCTTGTTAACACTTGCTCATGTAACTCCAGTGCTATTCGTTGCATGGCGAATGCTTCCCCTGTCAGCTACTGCTAGTTTAACCGTTAACAACTTGCTCATGTAACACTGGTGCAATTTGTTGCAGGGTGTACGCTTCCCTTGCCAGCTTTACTGTTAGATTAACCCATTCAGCTCGTTAACAACTTGCTCATGTAACACTTGTGAAATTCGATGCAAAGTGTATGCTTCCCCTGCCAGCTACTGCTCGTTTAACCCTTTCGGTTTGCTAACAACTCAACTCAACTCAACTTTATTTATATAGCGCTTTTTACAATTTTCATTGTTACAAAGCAGCTGTACATAAGACATATTGACTATAAGCAAAACAATTAAAGTTGTACCTGCAAAAACAGGCATACCCACATACAAAACACTCCACACACACAATATGCACAAGTACTAACACACATAGACATAGACACACACACACACGGATGCGCGCACACACACACACACACACACACACACACACACACACACACGCGCACGCACACACACACACACACACACACACACACACGCACACACACACACGTACACAGACAATTACGCACACACACACAGACATGCACACACGCACACACACGCTCAGTGAGAGCACACATTTAAGATAAAGGAGAGAGAAGCACAGGCCAAATATAACAGACTATAAATTCCTATATGCAATATTAATTAAGTAAAACTTTAAAATTCTAAAGCAGCCCCCCCGGTCAGGCAGATAGTGCAAAAACAGTATGCAAACGGTGGCGAGGAACCCAAAACTCTAATCGAGAAAAAAAACCTCAGGAGAACCCAGGCCCAACCAGGGGATTCCAGTTCCCCTCTGGCAAAAGCTGCTGCCTCTGCACAAGCTCCAGAGAACTTGCACAACAAGGCTAAATAAAATAAATAAACTTAATAATAAAATAAATTATAGTTTAAGATTATCATTAATAATCTAATAGCATTTGAAGTTTTGTGGTGAAGACATGTCAAGAGACCGCGTCCTTCTTTATCCAGCTCTATCATCTCAGCTCTTGTCAGGTCCCCACTTCCCATTCTCCGCTCTACCATCAGGTCAGGCCATGAACTGCATCCTGCTCGCTGTGGTAACCTTGGAACAATGAGACAAGACTGGCTGAGAGTAGAGTACTGTTCTGTACTCTTTGATGCAACAAGTACATCAGTTGTGTTTTTGGTTCCGGTTGATCTAACTAATGCAGCCTAAACCCTCTGAAGATTTATATTATGGAAGAGTAGTGTATGCAAGATTAAAAAGATGCGTCTTTAGTCTAGATTTAAACTGACAGAGTGTGTCTGCCTCCCGGACAGTGCAGGGAAGACTATTCCAAAGTTTAGGCGCTAGATAGGAAAAGGATCTACCACCTGCACTTGATTTTGAAATTCTAGGTATTACCAACTGACAGGACGCCTGAGAGCGTAATGCACGTGAAGGACTGTAATACAAAAGGAGTTCATTCAAGTACTGAGGAGCTAAACCATGTAAGGCTTTATAGGTAATAAGCAAGATTTTAAAGTTAACGCGATGCTTTATAGGTAACCAGTGCAAGGTTGACAGAACCGGGCTAATATGTTCATACTTTTTTGTACGTGTAAGAACTCGAGCTGCCGCGTTTTGGACCAATTGGAGTTTTTGTAATAAGCCTGCAGGGCAACCACCTAACAGTGCATTACAGTAATCTAGTCTTGATGTCATGAATGCATGAATTAACTTCTCTGCATCTGAGATTGACAGCATATGACGTAGTTTAGATATATTCTTAAGATGGAAAAACGCAATTTTACAGGTGTTGGCGACGTGGCTCTCAAATGACAGATTACTATCGAATAGAACGCCAAGATTCTTTGCTGACGACGAGGGTTTTATGGAACATCCGTCAATAGTTAAACAGTATTCTTGGTTGTTACTTATAGCAGTTTTCGGTCCAATAAGTAACACTTCCGTTTTGTCCGAGTTCAGTAATAAAAAGTTGTTACTCATCCAGTTTTTTATATCGACTATGCATTCCATTATTCGATGGAACTGCTGTGTTTCATGAGGCTTCGAGGAAATATAAAGTTGAGTATCATCAGCATAACAGTGAAAGCTAACTCCGTGTCGCTTTATTATATCTCCTAGAGGTAGCATGTATAATGCGAAGAGCAGAGGCCCTAAGACTGAGCCCTGTGGTACACCGTACTGGACTTGCGATTTGCGTGACACCTCATTGTTTATTGCTACAAATTGAAAACGGTCGGATAAATAAGATTTAAACCATTTCAAAGCTATTCCCTTAATGCCGACGTAATTTTCGAGTCTATGTAGGAGTGTGCTGTGGTCAATGGTGTCAAATGCAGCACTAAGGTCTAGCAGCACCAATTATGAGATACAACCTCGGTCAGACGCCAATAGCAGATCATTTGTAACTCTGATCAAAGCAGTCTCTGTACTGTGACATGCTCTAAATCCAGACTGGAATTCTTCATTGATGTCATCCCTTTGGAGGAAGGAGCATAATTGAGTTGAAACTACTTTTTCCAGAACTTTAGATATGAAAGGTAGATTCGATATAGGCCTGTAGTTCCTTAGTTCTCTAGGGTCGAGTTGGGGTTTTTTGACAAGGGGCCTTATAACAGCCACTTTATATGCTTTAGGCACATGTCCTAATGTCAGAGATGAGTTAATAATATCAAGAAGAGGATCTATAATTTCTGGGAGCATCTCTTTCAGTAGATTTGTAGGTATAGGGTCTAGTATGCATGTTGTTGATTTAGATGATCTAATAATTTTAGACAGCTCATCTTGATCTACGGTATAAAATATTTGCATTTTCTCCTTAAGGGCGCTGTAGTTAGATTGTTCAGCGGGTTTCACTTCTGATTGCATTGTTATAATTTTTTCTCTAATATCTTGGATTTTATATGTGAAGTATTTCATAAATTTATCACTGCTATGCTGATATACAGGATCAGAAGTCACTGACGATTTATTTTTTGTTAATTTAGCCACTGTGTTAAATAAAAACCTAGGGTTGTGCTGGTTTTCTTCTATTAGTGATGAAAAGTAGGTGGATCTAGAAGTTTTTAGGGCTTTCCTGTATTTTCGAATACTATCCTTCCATGCTGTACGAAATACCTCTAATTTAGTTTTCTTAAAGTTGCCCTCCATTTTTTGGGCCGCTTTCTTTAGAGCCTGAGTGTGTTCATTATACCACGGTGTAGGGCTGCCATTTTTAATCTTCTTTAAACGTAGAGGAGCAACTGTGTCTAGCGTTACCGAGAAGGTGGAATTAAAATTTTCAGTGGTAATGTCAAGATCTTCAATGTTATTTCTCATGCTAGCGATTTGAGACAATTCGGGCAGATTATCGAGAAATGCATCTTTGGTAGTTTAAGTTATTGTTCTACCATATTTGTAACAATTAGTTTTATTTGCAGCCGTAGGCCAGTGAAGCAAACATAATACCAGATAATGATCCGAAATGTCTTCACTCTGCTGAAGGATTTTAACATCGTCCACATTTATACTGTAAGACAGTATTAAATCTAAAGTATGATTACGAAGGTGAGTGGGTCCTGACACATGTTGACTAACGCCCATGGAGTTAAGAGCGTCTTTGAAAGCCATTCCTAAGGCATCTGTAACGTTATCTACATGGATGTTAAAGTCACCAACGACAAGGAGTCTATCTGCGGCCAGTACTAGTTCTGATAAGAACCTGGGGCGGTTCTAGGGGGGGCCAGAGGGGGCCAGTGCCCCTGTGTCAGCACACTTGGCACCCCACTGGCCCCCCTAAATCTGGAATCGTTTCTGGAATTTTTTACCACAACTGAGCAATTTCGGGTGCAATGCACAGTTTGTCCTGCGAGTGGCAGTAATGATGCTTGTGTGCCAAAAGCAAGATTACGCAAGCAAGACGCAAACAATGTCGAGTCTGTGCGGCTTCAGCAAGATTACGTTTACATCATACAGGTAATGGAAATATTTTGTCAAAATATAACGAAAATGCACATCATATTAAAACACTGACCTATATTTTCCGGTGTTGCGCATGTTAAATCTACATATAAAGCAGTCGTGACTCGTGCCTATACAAAGAATCAGCTGCTGCCAGAGAACGCATAACGCACTAAAGAAATTTTATTTGTTAATGAAATGAGATCAAATGCAACTTACATTTATTGGGGTGAATGTTTGATAAAACGCACTTTTGCCTTATAATTAAAATAAATGGTCTGTCATTCCCAAGGAATTAGCAGAGTTCAAGTAATCAATACAGTTTATTCTATACTGTCTTGTATATTACTTGTGGTGTATTTGAGTCGAGCTTTAGGTTTCATTTACACATTTTCATAATTTTCCATTTGCAGTTAAAATGAAGAGAAAAATTCTAAGGATAATGTCCTTTCTTAATAAGAAAACTAAAGATAATAGTCAAGGCTGGAGAAAGAAGATGCTTCTGAAAAAGAGTCAGAAATGCACAAAAGCTTAGAGAATGAAGAAAGTCCAATAGAACAGAGGACCCATCAGCAAGGTGATTTAGTTGTGCAGAGAGACAACTTTTGTAACCCTGAAATTCCATGTGAAAAACATGAGTTTTTACATGAGTATTTAGTTAACATGGCATTCACATGAAAGTGTGCCAAAACCACATATATCACATGTGAAATTTTTGAAATTCGTGTTTTTTTTCTTTGTGTACAGGAAATACCTGATAATGTGAAAAAATAAAAGTTGATTTTTGGATATCTTGTTTGTGGGTAGTTTTTCATTTATGTACGTACATTTAAGATGTAGAAAAGTGCCTAAATGTTATTATTGCTGTCATTGTTATTTTGACTATATACAATGTGTTGTGAAATAAATGACCATGGAACATTAATTTGAGCTGAACTTGTTTTATTAGCTTATTAGTTTACTTCTAGAGAAAACAGTAATACATGACAGTGAAAAATGACTCATGACACATGTTAGTGTGCCCCCTAAAAGTATAAGTGGCCCCTGCCTGGCCCCCCCAGTTACAGTAGTCTAGAACCGCCACTGATAAGAACCCACCAAATTCTTTAATAAAATCTGTGTGGTGCCCTGGAGGCCTATATACAATAGCTAGAATAAATTTTAAAAGTGTTTTATCTTTAGTATTAGGTGTTGAAACATGAAGTACCATGACTTCAAAAGAATTATATTTAGAGTTAGACTTCTGGGAAATGCTAAAAGAGTTATTGTAAAGTGCTGCGACACCTCCCCCTCTGCCTTTTAGACGAGGCTCTTGTTTATTATAATAATCTTGGGGGACAGATTCATTTAAAGTAATATAATCATCTGGTTTTAGCCATGTTTCTGTCAAACAGAGCATGTCTATTTTATGATCTGTTATCATATCGTTAACAAAAAGTGCTTTATTAGAGAGAGATCTAATATTTAACAATCCGAGTCGTAACAGTTGACTATCTGTATTTTGTTCATGTTTAGTTTGTTTAACGTTTATTAAATTACTTTCAAGAGGTTTACGCATTATTTTATGTTTGCTAATCCGGGGGACAGACACAGGCTCTATTTTGTGATGTTTGGGAGAATGGATTATTACATTACATAACTGCTTCTATAACTCCGGTGCTATTTGTTCCAGGGTGTATGCTTCCCCACCAGCCTAACTGCTAGTTTAACTCATTCGTCTCGTCAACAATCACTCATGCAACTCTAGTGCTGTTTTGCAGGGTGTATGCTTCCCTGACATCTTACAGCTAATTTAACCCAATTTAACCCAACTCGCTCACCCAATTTGTGCAATTGTGGCAGGGTGCATGCTTCCTCTGCCAGCCGTACTGCTAGTTTAACCAGTGTCTGCATAATGAGGCACGTTCTTTATGCTATTTAGACATGCTTATTTGTTTGGGGAATGATTTTGTTTTGGTGGCAATAATTTTGTTTGGGGGACATGTATTGCTGCGCTCCTGCTATGTCCATGCAAGGCTGAACAGTTTCATTCCGCCAAACTAAATATATGCTATTGTTAAATAATTGACGACAGTGGTCCGGACAGAAATCAAACGTTAGTTTTGCCAGGTCACGTGAGTTCAGCTTGCATCAGCTGATCATATTAGGTGCAGCTAATCAACGTTAAGCAATAGTCATACAACACACACTAGACTGCGTCCTATATAAGTTGCATTTCTTTGCTCCTTATCAGCTGCTTAATCGTGTTGCACCTAAAACTCACCTCCATCCCCATCTCCTCCTTATCTGGCTGTATCTTTGGATCTTTTAATTTAATCCTGTTACGCATCAGGAACTGTTCTGGTTCCCCAGGTGAGGGGACATGTATTGCTGCGCTCCTGCTATGTCCATGCAAGGCTGCATGGATGGGCAGAGAGTTTGCCCAGAACAGTTTCATTCCGCCAAACTAAATATATGCTATCGTTAAATAATTGACCACAGTGGTCCCGATAGAATTACTCACTCTCTAGTTGTTCCAAATCTGTATAAATATATTTGTTCGGTTGTACACAGAGAAAGATATTTGGACGAATGCTTAGTTCTTGGACCCCATTGACTACCATAGTAAGAAAAATGACAATGGTAGTCAAAAGTGCCCCAGAACTGTTTGCTGGTCTACATTCTTTAAATACTCTTTTGTGTTTAACAGAACAAAAAAAAAGATAAAGTAATTTTTCCTACAATGGTAGTCAATGGGGTCCAAAACCTGTTTGGTTACAAGTATTCGTCCAAATAACTACCTGTGTTTTCAACAGAACAAATACATTTATACAGATTTGGAACAACCCGAGTGGTGAATAAATGATGACAGAATTTTTACTTTTGGGTGAACTATCACTTTAATAAACAAATAGAAATTTAAAGCACCACACATCTAGGAAAGAGTCGATTGAGCATATGATATGAACACGTCAGGGAATACAATGCTGAAAAACATGTATAAAAAAACTTTAGTGTCCACTACACGTTTTACAGTGTATGTCGTGATTTGAAACACATCCTATAATATCATGACATACAGTGTAAAACGTGTAGTTCATGCAAAAGCTGTTCATATAATTTAACTCCATTTTTTTTCATTTGATTAAGACAAATTTATATGTGTATATGTTTTCTAGGATACCCAAGTATAATAAAAAAGGAATCCTGTAAAACATATTTCAAGACAGACTATTAGAGAAGTCTGTCCTTGAGTCAAATGCACAGCTGAATTATTTCAATTTCTTTCAAGTATAAATAAATGACTCATAAAACTATATTAAAGATCTAGATGCAGCCTTCAGCTTAAAATCAAGTATCTTATCAGACGCTCAATATCGAGTTGGTTGAAATGAGTTTTTAATACATTGTAATCTTTGTGTTTAATGAACTAGGCAATGAAATGCTCATCAAAGCTGACATCATTTATTTACATCTATGAACATAATTCATCCTTCAAGTACAGCATGTTCTTATACACACACACACACACACGCACGCACGCACACACACACACAATTAAATTTAAAGTGTGAAAAACCTAAGAATAACCTTGGACACTGCAAATGTATTCAACATTTCCTGGGAAGAAAGACAGTGCTTCATTTGTGCCGCTCGAAATGAAAAGAGGACAAATAGTTTAAAAAAAAAGGAAAATGTATAGGACAGTCGATATAGGCCTATTCTTGTAGACATCTTTCGAAAAGTTTTCTTGGACAAAAAGAATGAAATTTTTTTTTATTTTTTGTCCGAGGTTGTACCGGAGCTCTACACTCGTGTGTTTGAAAGAACTGGCCTCGCGAGCTGACAAAAACAGCAAGAATAATAATAATTAAGAATAATTGTTATTCTTCACTGCCCCTCTTTACCTCTGCACCTGCACTCACATTGAACGGAAAGGTGTATTTAAACACATGGACACCAGCTTTTTCCCTTAGCCTTTTTCCCTGATGCGCTTTCGATTTCACAATCTCAAAATGCAACATACTCCACTGGTCCAATTACACACATATCCCAATTGTCAGGCAACAGCTGCGAGTTGCAGGTGAAGTACGGATGGAGAAAGAGCAAGCACTAAACGTACCCGGGGCATATGCTTGCATGAACAAACCACCACATTTCCTAGTTATGAATGCAACCGGTTTAGTTATCAATAAAAGTCAACAGAACGCCTGTAATCTAGTGGTTAAAAACAAAGAGTGTTGTTTAAAATTCATGAGACAAGCTTGATCGTGAGTCAGAGCGCTCTGGGGGATTCTGCACCGGGAATGAGTAGCGAGAGATTCTAACCGGTCAAACATAAACTCTCGGTTTAAGATTTGAGTTGTTTGGCTCACAAACTAAATCAGCATCAGAAGTGCTAAATTGGATTTGAGATTGTCTTCACTGACATTGAGAATTGAAAAGTGGCTTTTGCATTATTGAAGGGCGCCAGAAGACTCTGTGTTGTTTTCATATGTCGAGCCTTGAGTGAACGCGACAGCTTGATTCTGCTAAATGAGACGTGCTGTCCCATGCATCAATCCCAGTTTATCAAGCCGTCGCAGAAAAACGATCTTGGCACGTCGAGGCGCACGACCCTTGGCGGGAACATTTGCTCGTATTGCGATGTGCAGTGTTGGGCCAAATCTACATGATTAATTTCTCCCCTAGGGCAATGTTAAAACACAGTCTAATATTTGTAGGCCTACTTGGTTTTGCCGCAACCTTCTGGAAGTGCATGCTGGGTAATTTCATGCGGAGTAATTTCATGCTGACATGACACCACGGTTACGATGCATACTTCGCACCAAACCTTATTGAAGTAGAATAACACACAAATAACAGTTTATCAATGACACCACTTCCTCTCTTTTCCAGGATGTTACAGCCAGCTCAGTGTGGTGGCGTGACCGGTGATGGGATCGCCGTGGTGATGCTCATGGTCTCTGTAGCTGTGATTGTGAAGCAGCGGCTCCATATCAGCGTACTCAGGTCTGAGAAGCTTAGTGTGCGGAGACGACGGCACGACAACATCCCCGCCAACCGAGAAGCCGGGCTGAATGCTGTAGACCTCCATCACGGAGCGCAGTGACCTGGACTGCACTGCAGAAGAGAGGGGAAGTAGAAAACAGACCTGTGATCAGTCACTCTTGGATGCGGTGACTCAATGTTGAATATTTAGTGTGCTCTCCGTGCAGCGGGTGCTGTCAGGTTCAGCGGAGAGGAACTGGTGCCAGCAGCACACGCTTTAGTATGTACATAGAATTAAACGCCTACATACATCGAAAACAGAAAACACAAGAGCTATGGTAACCTGTGCCATTGTATAAAAAATAAGTTTACTTTGTTTTAGAATCAGAATCAGAAAGAGCTTTATTGCCAAGTATGTTTGCACATACAAGGAATTTGTTTTGGTGACAGGAGCATCCAGAACACAGAAACAGCAACAACAGTACACAGAGACCATAACACAATAGAATACAGTACACAATGATTTAAATAAGGGCCTATGGGTATAAAAAATTAAGAAATACAATACAATAAACATAAGATAAAGATATAGAGAGTGTAAAGCTATGTATGTATGTAAATATGTACAAGTAAAAAATAAGAATAGACTATTGTAGTACAAGGTATGTGCTATATACAGCAGAATGAATGAAATATAATTTACAGAAAAAGTTGTATAAAAATAGATAGTGTATTATCTGGAGGATATAATTAATACAATTAATACATTTTACATACAATTAATAAAGTTATTAATTGCACAGTGTGTAAAAACATTTAACTGTTCAAGAGGTAGATGGCCTGAGGGAAGAAGCTGTTTTTGTGTCTGGTTGTTTTGGTGCTCAGTGTGAAGAGATGATGGCTTGGATGTGAGAGGTCCAGGGTGATTTTCTGAGCCCTTTTCCTCACTCTGGATGTATACAGTTCTTTTAAGGTGGGCAGGGTAACACCAATGATCTTCTCAGCAGTCCGAACCGTCCTCTGTAGTCTTCTGATGTCTGACTTTGTGGCTGAGCCAAACCAGACAGTGATGGATGTGCAGAGGACAGACTCTATGACAGCTGAGTAAAACTGTTTTAATAGAGTTTGTGGTAGGTTGAACTTCTTCAACTGATGTAAGAAGTACAACCTTTGCTGGGCTTTTATCTTCATTGTATCTTCATTTTATTACGTATACTGAAGCTGTACATTGTACTCTTAAAAAAATAAGTATAATTTATGTACGTTTTATTAAGTATACTTAAGTAAAGTTCAAGTAAGGATATTATAGTAAGAATACTAATATCAATGTACTAGTAGAATACTTGTAAGTGTACTATTCCAATACTAATTGGAACTAAACTGACCCACTTTTTAGTTGATAAAAGTACACTTCTGCATACAGTATACTTCAAGTATGACGTAAAGAAAACATAGCTTTTTTATTTGTGTCCAAGGTTATTTTAGTTTACTAAAATTCAAACTTTGAAAACGTCTCTTTTCATGGAAATCAAATAAAATATTGACCTAAAAATTATTGGAAAAACTTACCTTAAGGAAAATTTGAAATGTTGCCTCAAAAATAAACTGAAATAAGTTTAAAGCACTTAAATTATAATAATAAACAAAAAATAAAATAAAAATAAAATAGAAATTAATTAATATTATATAGCAACATAAAAAATAAATAAATAAATTATAAAAAGACAAAAGCATATACCGAAATTGCTAAAACTTTAACTAAAATTAACATAAAAACTAAAGATCTAAAAATAAAGGCTAATTTAAAATATTAATAAAACTAAAATCAAAACTATAATCTCAGTACATTACTTGTGAAAGTAGTGTACTTGATAAGCTACCCACTCAAATAAACACAACTACAAGCTGAGAATACTTTATGAACAATGAAGATAAATCTCTCTCATGCTATTTTACATGATAAATATATTAATAATATGAAACAATGTAATATTAATAGTTTGTTTTCTAAATTTTGCTATGTCACACCATAGGACACATGTACGATTTATTCGTCAACTACCCAAGTATAGGCCAAATCTCACGTGTAAGCCATAAACCCTGATAAATAATAGGAACTACATCTGTAAAATCATTTGAGCCATTTTTATAATTATTCAAGACTGAAGCTTTGATCTGAAATGCTACATTGTTACATCCACCACAAGGATTTTGTTTTGTATATTATCTGCTAGCATTACGTGTAACCTTGTTTTGTTTAGCGCTAACAAAAAGTGAATTGAACATTGTCCGTGATAAAACCGAGGACAGAGAAAAGGCTCGGGCTCATGAAAAATAAATGCGTGCGAGGTTTGCGTGCGTCTGTGAAGAGCTTTCGCTGTATGAAGTCTGACAGCTGTGACCCTGTTGCTTTCTCACTGCTGTCACTGCTTTTAAGAGTCTGAGGACACTCAGAAGTGTACCATAAATCTGTTCACTTCAATGCCATCATCTCTTATATCTAATGCATTACAGCGCTTAAAGAACAGCTGAATGTAAAGGAGGTCAAGCCATGTATTAAAGCGTCTCTATGAAATATTGCTATATTGTGTTTATGCTTACGATTACAAAAATGAAACTTAAGTGTGCTGTTAGTATGCTTCTTTTATTCCTATATAGAAGTAGGAATAAAATTATATGAAAGGTCAATAAAAATTAGAGATGCACAGACACTAAATTTCTCCACCGATTCGATAGCTGTTTATACAGAGCGATATCTGCCGATATCAACACAGATTCTGAAGATTAAATCAATATTTCTGAACTTTCTGAACTTTCTGTTATTAATTCATATAATGACTGTTCATTTTGACCATCAAACTGGTGATGTTTCTTAATGTTTTCTATATACATAGCACACATTCATTGCATTTTCCTGTCCTCTTTTGATTGACAGGCTATATCGGCCCTGATCATCGGCTGTTTTTAAACTACCGCCCGATAGCGTGAACAGTTGCTTTTATCGACCGATACCATTTATTAGTCGATATAATGGAGCATCTCAAAAACTAAAAACAAAAACTGTGTATGTACTTCTTAGATTTAAAATGACATTTAAGTATATATGACTTAAGCTGGCAGAAAACAGGAAAGTCTTAAATTCAGTATATCTGGCCTATACTTGTAATATTTTTTATTGAGATACAGTACTTTTTAAGTTTGCTTATCTTGTTGTGTTTTTTCTTTGATTGAGTAGTGTATTACATACTTTCGACTACTTTCACTAGTAGTTTACTGAGCGCATACTTCAAAGTGTGCTTATTTCATAAACTTAATAAATGTAGCCTACTACAAGTATTGAACTAGTAATCAGTATGCAAGTAGGATAGTTGCAGTACCGACGTAAATAGTTGTGTACTACCGTTTCACTTAAAGTATACTTTCATAAACTAAAAAGTGGGCCAATTTGGTCACAAGCATTACTGAAATAGCACACTACTACACAAATACACTACTAGTACACTGATTAGCCAATTAGTATGCTTATTATTACGTATACTAAAATATATTTTAATTTTACAGAAGTATGCAAATGAACTTGAAGTAGCCTATTGTTATTTTTGTAAGCGTGTATGTCTCCGGAGTACTTTTAAGTTTTCCTGTAGCCCAGTGGTTAGAGCATGGCGTTAGCAATGCCGGGTTCATGGGTTCGATCCCAGGGATTACAAAAGAATAGTATCATGCAAGGTAAGTCGCTTTGGATAAAAGTGTCTGCCAAATGCGTAAATGTAAGAGTAACAAGGCTTAAAGAACAACTGGTTTTTAATATCAATCAGATATGAATTCCATGGTGAAACGTATACAGACACAGAGACAAACATGATCATTCACTGCAATAATGTGCACCATAAGTGCACAAAAGTCTGAATTACTTTATTTAGAATTAAAAGGGTCAATTTTGAAGTTCTATCTATATTGATCTAAACCACGCACAAACCTTTGGCAGCGCTGATGTCCCCGGGATCCGTGGCCCTCCTGTGGAAACCAGGATGAAGGTTTGGTATCAGGATGAGAGAGAAAGAGAGGACCAGCACCTGAGGAGCAAAAGTAAACAACAGGAAGTAAATCAAGAGGCTGAAAATGGGTCAGTTTATGACCCACATCCAGTAAATGTGTTTACTCCGACCAATACATTCATCACCATCATCAACATCACTCTCTCTTTCTGTGAAATACTTCTATATGTATACAGAGGTTTTAATGCAAACAGCAAATCGTTCATGAGAAACAAATAGATTCATAGAATCATGAATCACTGAACTGCTTACTCTCCTCGGTATTACAACATCTGAAATGAATAAATAACCATCAGCCTTTTTGTTATTTGCAATAATATAACTTTCTTTTGTCCCTTCCTTTTCTCCTATTTCCTTTAAAATACATTTTAAAATAAATAGATGATGATATAAATTAAATCTGAAGTAAATGTGTCCCAGTCTGTCTTTTAGTCAGCAATATTATAATATCCAGACAGTTCACTTTGTTTATCTCCAAGGCATCCGTGTTCATTTTAATTCAAACTCGCACACGGCCTCCCGGGTTTCTTTCTAAATTATTCATTCATCTTCTCGAGGGAGATTCGCTTTTGGATTTATTAATAAAAGGAACGTAATTGTACATCTCAGCCATGTGTAAATACCAGCGGGCACAGAATGTTCTGTACACTGTAAACCCGGATAAGTTGGCAATATTCAAACATTTTTTAGTTTTAGAGGTTCATGGTTTCAAGTAAGCAGAACTTTCAAATGTTGATTACTGTTAAGTTAAAGTTCTTACCAAATCTTAGCAAGTGCAACTAAAATATTTAATTGATCCTTTTTATGAAATTAATTAGACAGAAGAACATAAATAAATAAATACACCAAAACTGTATTTTTAAGTTAACTAAACTAAATTCCTTCAGTTTCTTTATTTTACATATTTCTCACTATGCAATCACACACCTTGACTTATGCAACCCAGAATGAGCAAGAAGAGACTAATCTCAGGACTGGCATTAGCACAGTTGCTGCTCACTGGTAATAACACATGTTATAGGTCAAATGAAGCTTCGCAGAGCCTAAGCACATGCACCACTCTTCTAAACAATGATAACCACAAAACTGAAAAATATGTCAAACTCTTCTAAATATCTAAGAGAAGTGAACATTAAACACTAACAAGTCTTTAACTTTACTAAAAACATATAAAATAATAATATATATTTTTAATTTACTCTCCTAATGCAGTCTGACGCAAAGCATGCTGGGAATTGGAAATCCTTCTTGACCAATTGTGTTGAATTAACGTGTTTAAATTAAGTAAATTGAACAAGGAGCAAATACATTTTTTGAGTTTTAGTCAAAACTTAAAGTTAATCAAAAATAATAATTATACTTTACTCAAAAGTAAAAAAAGTGTTTCAGGAACTTAAAATATCTAAGTAAGTAGAAGTTTTTTATAAAAATAAATTTACAATACTTAATCTGTTTGATTAATTTGAACCTTTGGGTTTAGAGTGCGCAAACACAAGACACTTGTGTTTTTTTCGTTCGGAAATGTTTGTTTTATAAATCTGACCAGAGTCAGAATTGAAACCCAGTTTAAGTTGCTTTTTTGCAGCTTCATATATTGTCATTTACGTATTAACATATAGGAAAGAAAAATCACATGACATCTCTTTATCATCAATGAGATTAAATGGAGAGCAAATGGAAACGTTTGCCTAAATGTATCCATTAGAGATTTTGTCATGGCTCTGCTTCCTTAGTCATGTTTTTCTTGGTCCTGTAGCAGAGCCATGGCAAAGCTTTTGGTTATGTGTGGAGAGAAACATATTATTGTCCTTTTGACAATAATATACGTTCTCTCCAGTGTCTTGTCATTGGCCCCATTCCTCTCGTTTCCTCGTTATCTTTCCCTGAGTGTTTAATTACCCACACCTGCCCCGTGTCGTTATCCTTTGTCTGTCTTCCCTATATAATACCCTCATGTGTCATTGTCCTGTGTCGGTCATTGCGTGTGTATGTACTACGTCGTGTATGTACTACGTCGTGTATGTGAATCGTGCCAGTCGTTGTTCCTGTGTTCCTGTTTCTATAACCCAGTCCTGTCTTAGTAAGTGTTAGTTTAGTTTCTGTCGAAGTGTTGTCTAGTTTATTGTTTAGGTAGTCTTGGTCTTGTTGCTCGTTTATTATTTTGTTATCTTTTCGTTCACCCCCTTGTGGGTGTTTTTGTTTCTTTGTATTTATAATAAAGTCTTGTTTGTTAACCCCTTCACCGCCTGCCTGCATTTGGGTTCTCTTCTGCCAATCCGTGACAGAATGACCGACCTCTATCAAACCCAGCAGGCGGCTCCCAAGGACGGAAAGGCGTCGTCCCCCCGATCCGGCCTGGCTCACTTGCTACTGGGGTTCCGCCAGGGGAGTTATGGGGACCGGGAGTTCGCCAGAGCATTCTCGGCGGTGGCAGAGGCGACCGGGTTCAGTGATGCGGAGTTGAAGACAATCTTCAACTGCTGCCTCACCCGGCGCCTCACACCGTCGGAGAAGAGGCTGCTGGCTCCTCTCGGGTTTGCGGATATGGTCAGGTACGTGGCCAACCGGGATGATCCCGGGAGTGGATTTCCATTTGGAACTTCCGCTCCACGGTCGAGCATCCCGGGGGGTCTCATCCTGGCTGTCGCTACCCGGGGGGACTCAGTACCCTCTGGCTGGAGCTCCACGGTTCCCGGTTTGCCTGGTGGCGACGGTGGCGAGTGGGGGAGGAAGGACTCGGGGATGACGTCTGGGGGTTCCCCCAACGCTGAATTACCTCCGGTCCCCACAGGTCAGCCAAGGATGGCCCGGTGGTGCGGAAAAGGAGGAAGGAGCATTACGGGGGAACGTGCCGTCCAGTGCAGCCGGCCGCCAGTCCGGTGCAGCCGGCCACCAGTCCGGTGCAGCCGGCCTCCAGTCCGGTGCAGCCGGCCACCAGTCCGGTGCAACCGGAGATCCGGCCGGTGTTCAGTCCGGTGGTCCAGCCGGCGTCCAGTCCGGTGCAGCCGGCGTCCAGTCCGGTGCAGCCGGCGTCCAGTCCGGTGCTCCAGCCGGTGTCCAGTCTTGTGTCCAGTCATGTGTCCAGGCCTCTGTCCAGTCTTGTGTCCAGCCCTGTGTCCAGTCCGGTGATCCAGCCGGCGTCCAGTCCGGTGGTCCAGCCGGCGTCCAGTCTGGTGCAGCCGGTGTCCTGTCCTGTGTCCAGTCCTGTGTCCAGTCTTGTGTCCAGTCATGTGTCCAGGCCTCTGTCCAGTCTTGTGTCCAGCCCTGTGTCCAGTCCGGTGATCCAGCCGGCGTCCAGTCCGGTGATCCAGCCGGCGTCCCAGCCGGCCTTCCAGCCGGCGTCAAGCCATGTCCTGCCGGCCTTCCAGCCGGCGTCAAGCCATGTCCAGCCGGCCTTCCAGCCGGCGTCAAGCCATGTCCAGCCGGCCTTCCAGCCGGCGTCAAGCCATGTCCAGCCGGCCTTCCAGCCGGCGTCAAGCCATGTCCAGCCGGCCTTCCAGCCGGCGTCAAGCCATGTCCAGCCGGCCTTCCAGCCGGCGTCAAGCCCTGTCCAGCCGGCCCCTGGGAAACTGCCAGGGCCAAAGACTGTCCCCCCCAGGACTCCCCCTAAGTCCCCCAGGACTCCGCGCCCTCGAGCGCAGCCGGGGACTGGGACTTCTCCCCACCTCCCTTTTGGACTGCCCCCTATGGGTCCTTGTTTGGCCCCACCCCCCTCCCATGTTTGTTGTTTTTGTTGGCTCACCCTAGTCCTGTTGTTGTTTTGTCTTGTCTGCCACTGATTTTGTTTTCCATGTTTTGTCTTGTCATGTCACTGTCTCAGTCTGCCCTGTCTCGTACGTCTACCCCTCGATGAGATGAGCACCTGGAGGTGCTCATTAAAGGGGGGGCTTCTGTCATGGCTCTGCTTCCTTAGTCATGTTTTTCTTGGTCCTGTAACAGAGCCATGGCAAAGCTTTTGGTTATGTGTGGAGAGAAACATATTATTGTCCTTTTGACAATAATATACGTTCTCTCCAGTGTCTTGTCATTGGCCCCATTCCTCTCGTTTCCTCGTTATCTTTCCCTGAGTGTTTAATTACCCACACCTGCCCCGTGTCGTTATCCTTTGTCTGTCTTCCCTATATAATACCCTCATGTGTCATTGTCCTGTGTCGGTCATTGCGTGTGTATGTACTACGTCGTGTATGTGAATCGTGCCAGTCGTTGTTCCTGTGTTCCTGTTTCTATAACCCAGTCCTGTCTTAGTAAGTGTTAGTTTAGTTTCTGTCAAAGTGTTTTCTAGTCTATTGTTTAGGTAGTCTTGGTCTTGTTGCTCGTTTAATTATTTTGTAATCTTTTCGTTCACCCCCTCGTGGGTGTTTTTGTTTCTTTGTATTTATAATAAAGTCTTGTTTGTTAACCCCTTCACCGCCTGCCTGCATTTGGGTTCTCTTCTGCCAATCCGTGACAGATTTAGAAGAGATGTCTCAAACTGAGCTCAGATTTGTCAAGTCTACAGGTCAAAAGTCGATATTTTTGAAGATCTCAATATGAACTCAAACATTTCTCATCAAATTACCCAAATCCAGATAATTTCACCTCTACCATCTACATTCATTTTACACCTCCATACAACAATTACACTCTCATTTGTTTCTGTTTTTATTTCCCCAAGTAATTTTAGGAGAAACATCTGTTGAAAGTTGATGTTTAAATAAAACACAACAGAACTTCATCAAATCTCCCTGAGACATGAAAGAGCAACATCTGATCAAAACAGTGATCATGTTTTTTTCACTTGCGAGTTCACATTGAGATTTCTGAATATCTTGGAAAATTTGTCTCACAGTTTGAATAAATGATAAATGTTTTTTTTTTTTTTGAGTGAAATATCCCTCTTAATCTCTTTAATTCTCATTCGTGGGATGTAATGCCCTTCAACCTGTCTCGAGGGTTTATGATGTGTTGGTAAATTGATAATTGCAGGCAAACGCGGATTAACGCACAGCCACCTGACAAGGCTTCCCAAACCGTCACGGTGACTACGGGATACGATCCATCTCGGCTACGCGGTCCAACTCCCCAGACGCCCGCCCAGGTTTCGGGGCATCCTCTCAAACCTCAGTCAGAGGCAAGGATGCTCCCGTGCTTTGGGCTGAGGTTGCCACCCCTCTGGAGAGGAAGCGATCGTGCTCGTCCCTCTAGCCGAGATGTTCAACGGGCTTTACAGCCCATACTTCATCGTCCCCAAAAAGGGGGGTTGCTAGATCTGCGTACCCTGAACATGCAACTACTCAAGCTGCCGTTCAGGATGCTCATGCAGAAGCGCATCCTGGCATCTACCAGATGTCAAGATTGGTTCATGGCAATCGACCTGAAGGACGCTTACTTTCATGTCTCGATTCTCCCTCGTCATTGCCCGTTCCTACGGTTCGCTTTCGAGGGTCGGGCATATTAGTACAGAGTCCTCCTTTTCGGTCTGTCCCTGTCCCCACGAGTCTTCACGAAGATCGTGGAAGCCGCCCTCACTCCCCTCAGGAAGAGAGGTGTACGGGTACTAAACTATCTCGACGACTGGCTCATTTTGACACACTCGCGAGATCTGTTATGTAAACACAGGGACCTAGTGCTTCGGCACCTAGATTGATTGGGACCACAGGTCAACCGAGAAAAGAGCAATCTCTCCCCTGTGCAGAGCATCCTCTTTCGTGGTATGGAACTCAACTCTGTCTCCATTACAGCGTGACTGACTACAAAAAGCGCTCAGTCAGTGTTGAACTGCCTGGAATATTTCAAGCAGTCAGCGGTCCCCCTGAAACAAATTCAGAGGCTCCTGGGCACATGGCATCCTCGGTGGTGGTGATACCCCTCGGGTTGATGCACATGAGACCGCTCCAACACTGGCTACAGAGTCGAGTTCCCTGGAGAGCGTGGCACACCGGCAGCAGGTGGATGGTGATTACGCCTCTCTGCCAACGCACCCTAACCCTTTGGTCTTCAATGACCTTTCTACGGACAGGGGTCCCTCTCAGGCAGGTGACGAGGCGCGTCGTGGTGATGACAGATGCCACCCTGCAGGGTTGGGGTGCCGTGTGCAATGGGCACGCAGTGTCGGGGCGATGGACGGGCCCCCGTCTGAGCAGGCATATCAACTGCCTAGAGTTGTTGGATGTGCTACTAGCACTGAAGGGGCTACAACCTCTCGTGCAGGACAAGCATGTGCTGGTCCGGTCGGACAGCACAACTGCCATAGCGTATATCAACCGCCAGGGTGGCGTTCACTCACGGCAGCTAAGACGACTCGCCCGATGCCTCCTCATGTGGAGTCCGCAGGTGAGCAGATCCCTGCGAGCCACACATATCCCAGGTGACCTGAACCAGACAGCCGATGCGCTCTCTCGTCAGTTGACGCCTCGCGGAGAGTGGCGACTCCACCCCCGCGCAGTCCAGCTCATTGGGTACAGTTCGGGCGGGCTCAGGTAGACACCTTCCCGCCAGTGAGCCTCATTGCACAGACCCTGTGCAAGGTCAGGGAAGAGGAGCATCAAGTGTACTAGTTGCGCCATACTGGCCCAACCGGACTTGGTTCTCGGAGCTAATGCTCTTGACTCTCCCTGGCCGATTCCCCTGACGAAGGACCTGCTTTCCCAGGGGAAGGGCACTTTATGGCATCTCAGGCCAGACCTCTGGAACCTCCATGTCTGGTCCCTGGACGGGACAAGGAGATCCTGAGTGGCCTACCCGCTGCGGCGGTTAAGACCATCACTCAGGCTAGGGCCCTGGCCACTAGGCGGCTATACGCCTGTAAGTGGTGCCTCTTCTCATCCTGGTGCTCTTCTCGAAGAGAAGACCCGCGGAGTTGCTCGATCGGGAACGTGCTGTCCTTCTAGAGACTCGAGAGTAATCTCTCCCCTTCCACACTGAAAGTGTATTTAGCCGCCATTGCCGCTCATCGCGACCCAGTTGCTGGTAAGTCTCTAGGACAGCACAACCTGATCATTAGGTTCCTAAGGGGCGCGGGAAGGCTACCGCCTCACCCGCGCTCCGTACCCTTTTGTGACCTTGATGCGGTCCTGGAGCCCCTCGGAGATGCCGCTCTTTCTCACCTCACGATGAAGACGGCTCTCCGGATGGCGCTCAAGAGGGTAGCGGACCTACAAGCATTATCCGTGGCCACAGATTGCCTAGAACTCGGGCCCGGTGATTCTCACGCTATCCTCAGACCCCGGCCCGGCTACGTGCCCAAAGTTCCCACCACTCCCCCTAGACACCAGGTGGTGAACTTACAGGCGCTCCCCACCGGGGAGGAAGACCCAACGCCATCCGTGTTGTGTCCAGTACGCGCATTGCGCCTCTGCTTGGACCGCACGCAGAGCCGCAGGAGCTCTGAGGAGCTCTTTGTCTGTTTTGGAGATCAGCAGGGAGGGCTGTCTCAAACAGAGATTGGCGCACTGGATCATGGACGCCGTCACTATGGCGTACCTGTCCTAAGATCGCCCGTGCCCACTGGGTGAGAGCTCTCTCCACACGGAGTATAGCCTCCTCGTGGGCACTGGCTTGAGGCGCCTCTCTGGCAGACATCTGCAGAGCTGCGGGTTAGGCTACACCCATCACCTTCGCGAGGTCTTACAGCCTCCGCGTAAACCGGTATCAGCTCGAGTCTTGCAGGCATCAGGCAAGACCGGCAGCCCGTAGGGTATACGCCTATGACAGTACCTTCCCCCCCTTTCTTCTAGGGGGGTCGGCGTACTAAACTAGCCTCCCTTCTTCCCCCACTGGGTGAAGAACAGGCACTCCATCCATCACTAAGCAAGCACCTCCTGCGGGCGGGCTGGGCAGAGCAGCCCTGCCCCTTAGGCCGGGTACCAACTGAGTTATCCACAACATAGCTCTAACCGTACCTAGTGCTTCCGGACGTTGTAACCCCCCAGCAGGGCGGTTCCGTCTGATGTATCCTCATAATTGGTTCCCACCTTGGTAACCCATGACCTTCCCTAGGTGGACCTCCACCTTGTGGTTAACTCCTTCAGTCCGCACTTTCCTCCCATGAGTTCTTACCTAACGGTGAGACCATGTTGGTATCTCCACTAAACTCCTCCCTGCGGTAGGAAGTGGTCTCTGTAGCGCATCCCCCATTTGAGGAACTAGCGCTTACCCAGTGGCCTTACGGTTCCAGGCAGCTTCTCGCTGTTGGAGAAACATGGCCGCCGCCTGTGAGGCCGAAGGCAGGGGCCTTCCCACCTTTCAAGAAAAGCTCTGGGACCCCCTACCTACCCACTGGTAGGTTACAATTTCGCGGTAGCGCTCACTGCTGACACGCCCAGGTCAGTCACCGTCGCTTCACTAGAGATTGTGAAAGGGCACAGTGTTGTGGCGTTTTCCATAGGAACCCCATCTGTCGGCTCGACACAACGTCGAGAGACCGACAGAAAGGGAACGTCTTGGTTACGGATGTAACTTCAGTTCCCTGATGGAGGGAATGAGACGTTGTGTCCTTCTTGCCACAACACGTGCTGCCCCCTGCAGCAGTCGTGAGAGGTCTCTGGCTCCTCAGAACAAAGGTGAATTTTATACCCGGATATCTGGGGGCGGAGTCCGGCATGCAAATTTCATTCGCCAATTTCATTGGCCTTTTCTAAGAAGTCAGAAGCGATTGGTTCTCAGGGACGAACCCCATCTGTCGGCTCAACACAACGTCTCGTCCCCTCCATCAAGGAACTGAGGTTACATCCGTAACCAAGACGTTTTAATGAATACATTATAATCGGCTAAAGCGCATGGGCAGGGTTTGGTATCCTGGTGCGCACCTGAGTTCACGTGACAGCTTTTACATTAGCGGCTTTTCATGCAAACCGTACTCCGTTCCGAACTAAACTGCAAGTGTGAAAGGCACCTGAAAGCCACCTAAGGGGGGCCTCACCCAAAGAGCAGCCTAGGGGCCCCTGACCACCTTAATCCGCCCCTGATTGCAAGTAATGATGAAAAAGTCCTCATGTCTCTTTTCTCTTGTCAATGAGTCACTACACTTTCTGTTTATTCCTTTTTGTTCACGTATCGCTTTCTAGGTGTTCCAACTGTTTCCTTTGAACATTTCCTTTGATTTGTGGTTCAGTTACAAAAGCACTGCGCCTGTTGGCACATTCACAGCACTGGCCGGTCTGTCTGTTCATCTGTCTCTCTCTCTTTTCAAAGCTCTTTTTCTCTTGTCGTCTTACCAGGATACAGGTGCCAGTTTGAGCAGGTTTACAGGAACTGTTCATCACCAGTGCCTGCAGTCGACGTAACTGCTCCATCAGAGACCTGGCAGAGAGACACAGACCGATACTCTGTGAATGTGATCAAAACCCTTACAAAACAACAATATATGAGAATATACTTAAGAAATATAATGCAATATATTAAATCATACATTCAAACCAAGTACTTGTATTTTTCAATATATAAGAAGCAGCAATTCCTTATGTATTATTAAATATATTGTAATTTATTTATATCACTGCTGTCCTTTAGCAACCCCCTATCTCCAAATTTCGTGCTTTTAATTTTTTTTCCAAAAATTATTATCATCAGTAACCCTTCATGTTTGTCACTGGGTTTTGCAAATATCTAAGAAAAGTGCTTGTCAAGTATTTAATCATTAAAAAAGTTACAATGTTTTTTTCCATTCCCTGAAAAACAGCGAATTAGGACACCCGAGGTTTCAGAAGGTAAGCAACAATATATCAAATGATTTAAAAAAATCTAGGAAAATATATATAAGAAAATACATCCACTAGTTGTGAACTTTGGAGGTGTAAAGTGCTTTAAGAGGAGACGGCTGTTACACAAACACCTGCAGAATGTTTTAAAAATATCCAGATGGTTTAGTAAGTTACAATGTACCGCTTTTTTGTTTTAACTACACAACATGGTGATTAGATGATTTTAGAATGCACTAAAGAGGCTGTAGAATAATTGAAGACGGACAGAAAAATGCTGGTTGCATAAAATGATCTTTTAAAATTTCTGTAATGGTAAATGAGACGTACACGTTGGTCTTTTCCAGCTGAAAGACTTTTTTCTGTAGTTCCAGATTTTGTGTGGTGCATGCAGCCATCCTACATGAGAAAAGAATGCAGTTAATCATAAAGATACATTTGACCAACAAACGTCATCAACCCCCACAAAGTCTATACAACTCTAGAGGAAAAATCTGTGATATACTTGATTTTTTTTTTGAATGCATCACATTATACGAAGGATTACTGCATCGATGCATAAAAACAAATATTTGATTATTATAAATGCCATTAAATATACATGCCAACAGTTATTTAAGTACTTCTGTCTTGATATTTAATTTATAACTGTTGCTTTTTTCTCTCTCTAGTGTTTGCGCAGTAAGCTGCGTGTAGGCTGCATAAATCACATTCTCCTATATTTCTGAACTTGGACTGGTGTTTAAAGGTATTGAAAGTTGTTTTAATTGTAAAGTGCCAATTCAACACTGTCAATGCAGTGCGTCAAAACCATGAAGCGCCGCGAAAAGTTGAGTCTGATAGAGAGTAAAGAGAGACAGACTCTCTTTTCACCACCTATTTGTTTAAATCTGAAGAGTTTCAATTGTTTGTTTTATTAATATAAAACATTAACATTTAAAGGACAAGTGACCCTCTGAATCGTAATCGAATCGATTTGCGAGGCAAGTGAAGATTCAAAGCTCTTAAATGAAGTTAGTTAGTAAAATAAAGTAAAACTCATAAGCCTGAAGGGATTTTGTATGTATTGTTTCATTTGTACCTTAAGGGGATTGGATAAAAGTGTCTACGTTCCTGCTGATGTCAATCCATGTGACACCAGCGGCGGTAAAATGACTGTGGCACTTTTTTCTGATTGCATGATGAATGGACGTCTCGCTGAAATGAGTTTGTCCTCTGGACAGATAAACCCAGCGCTTCGTCCCTTAAGGGTAATTTCATGCCTGAATTTTGTGAGTTAGTGTGTTCTAAATAGTTTTCCCGGAGGATATTTCATTCCTTTGATCACAAGTTATGATAAGTCCGAGCTTGGATATTTAATGACTTTCGACCTCAATTTCAACTTGTTCAAGTCAACTTAATAATGAGTTTTTCTTTGATGTTGTATATGCGTTCGGGCAGAATCCACCTCTGTTTATTTAACAGGGCGGCTGAAGTTCATGCATTTATTGTTCAAAGTCAGGTACATTACAGTCAAAACTGATATATGATCTGTTGTCTTATTATTTAAAAAAAAGAGAACAAATGCTTTTAAGCGGAAATTCTTTTGAAATTCATACATTAGATGGTTAAAACCCCATCTACAAATACACTGTTTCGGGCAGTATATGTGCTTTTGTGCACGTGTTCACCTGTCCTCGAGTCCATCCACATATTCCTTCTTTTTCTTACGACTTTCCTGCGCCGACTGCTTGTTCCGGATCTTCCTCCGGATCTTCTTCAAAATCTTTTCTTCATACTAGTAAAAGCATGACAGGGGAGAAAGTTAATTCTCATCTTGTAATCAGTATTTTGATACAAATCTGTTATTAATAGGATGTCCCTGTTGAAAAAACCAGCATATGCTGGGTTAGGTATGTTTTGATGCTGGTTTGACCAGTTTAAACCAGCTATGGACCAGCACATGACCAGCTTAAACCAGCAAACCAATATCAAAACATAACAAACCAGCATATTCTGGTTTTTTCAACAGGGTTAGATTTGATCTGAAAAGGTCTGAGACAGCAGACACCACGTGAATCGAAATCACATCGGCCTAATCACCATCATTACCCTTTACACGAGGAGAAAGCAAAAAAGCAAAATATTATTTTAGGATGAAAGTACTGAAGGTGTTATTCTGATGAAAACTTCCTTTAATCAGTCTCTTCATTCATCTCGGTCTGTTTGAAAGCCTCTTCTGTCTGTCTGATTCGCCTCCAACAGAGACGTGACACACGGAGGACACGAAGAGGCTGATTTTATGTGTGCTTGACCACGTGAGGTTATGATATCCCCTCTTCCCTTGCTCAATATCACACATGCGCGTTTTTACCTTGTTTAGAGGCATCTGGCTGGAAAGACTGACTCCTTCTTTGGCTAAAAGTTTCTTCTCGTCCTCGCTGAGAATAAGCTCTTGCTGCGATTGCTGGGATGGAGCATTGGACTGAACACACAAACACACACATTACACATTTCTAGCATTCAAAAATACATTGTGATCCAACGATCAATCGCAAGCAGCATCGCAAAGTTGGGTGGTTGGAACTACAGGTCTAAAGCTGTGGTCAGAAGCATCGTTCCTTATTATTATGACATGTAGACTTACATGCATCATGCTTTTGATCAAAGCAAGCAAGCAACATGCAATGCATTCCATATCCATCACTCGAAATATATACAAATTCAATTTTTACATCTTTTAGTTTGTCAAGAAAATAGAAGCACTGTTGCGAATGCGCATGATCCTGCGAGGTCTAGGACCCTGGGGAATCCCTGGGCGGAAACTTATGAATGAATTAAATATAAAACAACAGATAACAAAAATAGGACAACAAAAGTAGCCTTTAAAGGCAATGTATGTTATTTACTGCAAGAATTTGTAATTAATTCGATCTGAACGTATTTATTAGTAGACGTCATTACTCCACCACCCATGTGGCACCATCAACTAAATTACTGAACCAACTTGGTTCAAATAATTGATCTCCGACAGAGTTACTTCGGTCGTAACTACATCGTTAATTTCCCCAACTACGCATCGTACTGTAGTGGTTAACCAGCGAGTTATGTTGTTGTTCGGGAAACGCACCCCAGAGCGATATCTGCCGATATCAATATAGATTCTGCAGATGAAATTAATATTTCTTTACTTTCTGAATGTTATTAATTCAAATAATGACTGTTAATATTGAATGTTTCTTAACATTTTCTATATACAGAGCACAAATTAATTGCATTGTCCTGTCCTCTTACGACACGATATATCGGCCCTTGTCATCGGCTGTTTTTAAACCATCAGCCGGCAGCTGATGTGAAAAATCGCTTTTATCGACCGATACTTATTGACCGATATATCAGTGCATCTCTGGTCAGCACTAAATGAAATTCAAGTATGGTCAATAGGGACGTAATATTATTGATACCGTGTTATCGCAATAGCAAAATTGTGTCACTATTATCGTGGTCATGTGACTGTATGAAACGACAGGTCTTACATAGAGAATGTTAGAAAAATTATAGATGTTACCTTTGGCAAGGTCCATCTGGTGCAATTATTTGATTTTATAAAAGGAATTTTAGGTCATTTGACCCATCTCATACTGTAACTCATATCTCTGAGCAACAGTTATGATTAGAGGATAAAGAAAAGAAGATGCTTATGGCACGTATCCAAGTCATCATTTGTCATTATAAATATTGCAATAAATATCGCACCGTGGACGTTATACCGAGATATTATCGTACAGTGAGATTTTGATATTGTTACATAATAATTAACATATCTCTCATTTGCCAATTTGGATGGGTTTTTTTGCTGGCCACAATGCATTCTGGGGTTGGAAGTGCTATTCTGCTTTATATTTCAGCCAAAATGAAGATTTTGAAACCATGGGAGACCACAGATATAATGACAGTTTCAACCCATTTTTAACATCTCCAGTATCATCTGACATTTCCACAGCTCCTCCAGATGGTTGTTAATAGAGTCCATTTGGATGTCAGAGATTAGACAGATTAGACACATACATTGAATATACAGTAAAAAAAGACATGATTCTATCTTGGTCTCTCAGTACTCACTGGTTCTCCGATGTTGGAGAGCAGCAGGTCTTTTACACTGAGCTGGTAAGCTTGATTTGGTTGAATTCTCGGCGCTGTTGTGATACACTGAGAGTCTGTCAGACCGGCAGGGAATAGACAAGCCTCCCAATCACCTGCACATATAACACACAAACACAGAATCAAGACATACAATAAAAAGTCAATTTATTCTTAGGCTTAGAAAAGGGTGGACATCATTTCAAGTAAACCGGCTCAACACGCCTCTCACTGTGAAAATCTAGGACACACGGCATGTAAAAGTAACATCACTAAAGGTAAAGGTCTAATTCACCCAAAAATGAATTCTTTCATCACTTAGACATCCTCATGTCATTCCAAACCTGTATGACTTTCTTTTGTCTGCAGAACACAAAAGAAGATATTTTGAAGAACGTTAATAACCAAAAACACTATTGACTTCCAGTGTATAAACACAAAACCACCGAGACATTTCTCAAAATATCTTCTGTGTTTCACTGAATAAAGAGACACATACAGGTTTTGAACCACGTGAGTGTGAATAAATGATGAAAGGACTTTTATTTAGGTGAACTATGCAGAGGTGGATTTCATTTGAGGTTTTACTTTCGAATAAAGTTGTTCACAGACGGATCACTGAATGTGTCGCTGATGTTGTTAGAACGGTAGGTGTTAAAATTTACATTCCTCAAGACGTTGTGCCGTGACTTTGACAAGGTTGAGTGATCATACTTGTGTCCAATTACATTTTGCATCCAACTGGATTTAATTAGAAGTCCAATGATTGTTATTAACGGATTTGCAGCGCAGCAACAGAGCGTCGTGTTTAATACGTGAAAATGATGTTTACGTGCTCTTTAAGCCACAGCAGCAAGGACAAACACAGCTTTTCGATTTACTGCCTTTTAGTGACCTCAGACCTGCATTAGAGGCAGAAAAGTGTAGTGGAGCACTGCGGTAAAACACTTGTTTGTTGCTGCGACCCAGAAAGATCACAGGTTTCCCTTACTGAGCTCAGAAATAGGGATTCATTCTGACTCCCGTCTTTACTACCTCAACAGCTGCTTTGAACTCTGAAGCTTTGAAAGTCTATTGAGTTGTCTGATGGTTCGGGAAGAGGGAATTCTCACCCAGATCAATGGAGAAATCCGTCTCCATGTTGCCGGCGGGTGCGCTGGGCTCCTCTCTCTGCTGATGAGGAGGATGAAGATATGCTTGGTGAGGGAGGATGACATGGTTGGGCGGCAGGGGGCTGTCCAGGTGGTCTGACGGTGTGTCGTCACTGATTCCGCTATCGCAGGGGGAGGGAACCCACAGGGGCGAGCAAGGGTTCGACACGCCATCTGATGCATGCAACAGGGAGTCCAGGAAGTTACCGACAGCACCCTCACCATGAGACAGAGCCTGCGGGAACACAGACGTCACCATCAACAATTCTAAAAACTAGCTTATCTATCAAACTAAAGAGTTTTACATTCAAACATTGAATATTGAGAACTTTGAGGAAGAATTGCATTAAAATGTGTGTATTTTAACTTAATAAATTGGCATTTTGTTAAGCAATTAAATGTACGACATAATCTTGAAATGAAATGTAAATTCTTTAAAGCCATTATGTTAAATGTAATCTCAATTTTAATTGACTTTATAGTTAATGTATTCACTTTACCAAAAAACAATGTTTTCTGAGTCAAAACTTTGACTTTGAAAATATCTCAAATATTAAGATAAATTCATAACCCTGATTCCCTTTCTGTCGGTCTCTCGACGTTGTGTCGAACCGACAGATGGGGTTCGTCCCTGAGAACCAATCGCTTCCGACTTCTTAGAAAAGGCCAATGAAAATTGGTGAATGAAATTTGCATGCCGGACTCCGCCCCCGGATATCCGGGTATAAAAGGGAGACGGCGTGCCTCATTCATTCACCTTTTGATCTTCGGAGCCTTCGCTCATGATCAACAGACTTCGCTACAAGACTGCCGGCTCTACCACGTGGTGGAGAGGACTGTCCCTTCCTGCAGCGACTTCCCCTGGGCGTCTCGGCGGTTCCAGAAGTGTTCGAGTTTTTTCTCTAAAAGAGCAAATTTCTCCAGCGTGGCATGTCCCGCTGTTCTCGTGGGTGCAACACACTCATCGAGGAGGGGGACGGACATGATGTCTGCTTCCAGTACGCTGGGGCAGATGTTGTGGATACGTCCTGCCCGCACTGCGGGCGGTTGACGATTCAGACATTGTGTCACGGGTGGCTGTGTTCCCACGGGACTCAGTCACCACCTCGTCTGCTTCCCATTCCGTGACGGCAGGACTACGGCCCTGCTGCCCGCTACGGCAAGCACTGTCACTGCTAATCCGTCAGCCACTGGCTCACAGACTGTTCGCACCTCGTCTTGCTCATCTGACCGTTCCCCATGAGACGGTCCGCCGTCTTATTCCTCAATCACGTATCGGACACAATACGACGTATCACGTATAGGATACGTCGATGTCCCCCAGGGGCTCGACCTAGACTCCCGTCCAAAGCACGTAGGCTTTTCGGCATCTGAGGTGTCTAGAGCTTACTCTGCTGCGGGCCAAGCTGTCCCCTCTCTCCACGCTATGGCCTTCCTGCAGGCCAATGCGCGGAGAGAGCTCCACGAGGGTAAGACTGACCCAGCGCTTATGCAGGAACTCCGCGGCTTCACTGACCTCACTCTCGGGCGACCAAGGTGATCGCGCGGGCCCTGGGTCGGGCGATGTCCACACTTGTGGTCCAGGAGAGACACCTCTGGCTGAACCTTGCACAGGTGAGTAACACTGAGAAAGTCCGCTTTCTCGATGCACCCATCTCGCAAGGGGGGGCTGTTTGGTGACACTGTCGAGTTCGACAGTTAGGGAGCAGACAGAGGATATCAAGTATGTCCTCCCCACTCGACCGCCCTCTGGCCGCCGAGATCCCGTGCACCATCTGCTTCCCAGCAGCCCTGGTCCTCTTCGAGACAACGAAGAGGAGACCACCACCCCGTCAGCAGCCACGGCGAAAGCCAAAGCGGCCCTCATGGGGAGACCCCAGGGAGATCGAGAATACCTTCGGGCCCGACTCCAGCCATTCCTTTGCTGGTGGTCGATCCGGAACGGTTCCTGCCCCGTCCCAACAGCCCATTTCTAAAAGTTTTCTCCCTCTCTGGGCGTTTATCACAGCCGCTCTCACCCTCTACACGACGGTGTTCGGCAACTCGACGTTGCGTCACGGCGAGACCCAATGTCGAGGATAATCAGCAGCCTACGCACTCTCAATCGACGGTGCTTTGTGCCACATCATCGTCTGGGTATTATCACAGCCGCTCTCACCCTCTACACGACGGTGTTCGGCAGCTCGACGTTGCGGCAAGACCCAATGTCAAGGATAATCATCAGCCTAAGCACTCTCATTCGATGGTGCGTTGTGCTACATCTTCGCCAGACAGGTAAAACTGCAGAGCCGATCTCCTCCCCGGGGGTCCCCCCCACGGCGAGGGATCCGTACTGCCAGCCATCGAACCACCCCCGGGAGGTCGATGAAGCAGAACGTACCCCTAGCCTCCCTGTCGGTCCCTGGGAGCCTGACAAGAGCTTCCCAAACCGTCACGGTGACTACGGGATACGGTCCATCTCGGCTACGCGATCCAACTCCCCGGACGCCCGCCCAAGTTTCGGGGCATCCTCTTAACCTCAGCAGAGGCAAGGATGCCCCGTGCTTCGGGCCGAGGTCGCCACCCCTCTGGTGAGGAAGCGATCGTGCTCGTCCCTCTAGCCGAGATGTTCAACGGGTTTTACAGCCCGTACTTCATCGTCCCCAAAAGAGCGGGGGTCGCTAGATCTGCGTACCCTGAACAGGCACCTACTCAAGCTGCCGTTCAGGATGCTCACGCAGAAGCGCATCCTGGCATCTGTCAGATGTCAAGATGGATTCATGGCAATCGACCTGAAGGACGCTTACTCTCATGTCTCATTCTCCCTCGTCATCGCCCGTTCCTACGGTTCGCTTTCGAGGGTCAGGCATATTAGTACAGAGTCCTCCCCTTCGGTCTGTCCCTGTCCCCACGAGTCTTCACGAAGATCGTGGAAGCCGCCCTCACTCCCCTCAGGGAGAGAGGTGTGCGGGTACTAAACTATCTCGACGACTGGCTCATTTGACACACTCGTGAGATCTGTTATGTACACACAGGGACCTAGTGCTTCGGCACCTAGATCGATTGGGACCACAGGTCAACCGAAAAGGAGCAAGCTCTCCTCTGTGCAGAGCATACTCTTTTTTGGTATGGAACTCAACTCTGTCTCCATTACAGCGCGACTGCACTCAGTCAGTGTTGAACTGCCTGGAATATTTCAAGCAGTCAGCGGGAGGAGGCTCCTGGGTACATGGCATCCTCGACGGTGGTGATACCCCTCAGGTTGATGCACATGAGACCGCTCCAACACTGGCTACAGAGTCGAGTTCCCTGGAGAGCGTGGCACACCGGCAGCAGGCGGATGGTGATTACGCTTTTCTGCTGACGCACCCTAACCCCTTGGTCTTCAATGACCTTTCTACGGACGGGGGTCCCTCTCGGGCAGGTCGAGACGCGTCAGGGTCGACAGACGCCTCCCTGCAGGGTTGGGGTGCCGTGTGCAACGGGCACGCAGTGTCGGGGCGATGGATGGGCCCCCGCCTGCGCAGGCACATCAAATTGCCTAGAGTTGTTGGATGTGCTACCCGCACTGAAGGGGTAACAACCTCTCGTGCAGAACAAGCACGTGCTGGTCCGGTCGGACAGCACAACTGCCGTAGCGTATTTTACCGCCAGGGTGGCGTTCGCTTACGGCAGCTAACACGACTCGCCCGACGCCTCCTCCTGTGGAGTCCGCAGGTGAGCAGATCCCTGCGAGCCACACATCCCAGGCGACATGAACCAGACAGCCGATGTGCTCTCTCGTCAGTTGACGCCTCGCGGAGAGTGGCGACTCCACCCCCGCGCAGCCAGCTCATTGGGTACAGTCTGGGCGGGCTCAGTTAGACCCCTTCGCCTCCCTGGACACCACCCATTGCCCGCTAAGGTACTCCCTGCCTCGGCACGGATGCTCTAGTGCACAGCTGGCCATGGGACAAGCGGAAGTACGTCTTTCCCCCAGTGAGCCTCATTGCACAGACCCTGTGCAAGGTCAGGGAAGAGGAGCATCAAGTGTACTAGTTGCGCCATACTGGCCCAACCGGACTTGGTTCTCGGAGCTAATGCTCTTGACGACAGCTCCCACCTGGCCGATTCCCCTGACGAAGGACCTGCTTTCCCAGGGGAAGGGCACGTTATGGCATCACGGGCTAGACCTCTGGAACCTCCATGTCTGGCCCCTGGACGGAACGAGGAGATCCTGAGTGGCCTAACCCCTGCGGCGGTTAAGACCACTACTCAGGCTAGGGCCCTGGCCACTAGGCGACTATACGCCTATAGTGGTGCCTCTTCTCATCCTGGTGCTCTTCTCGAAGTGATCAAGTGGGTGCGGTCCTCCCAGAGACTCGAGAATAATCTCTCCCCTTCCACACTGAACGTGTATGTAGCCGCTGTTGCCGCTCATCACGACCCAGTTGCTGGTAGTCTCTAGGACAGCACAACCTGATCATTTGGTTCCTAAGGGGCGCGGGAAGGCTACCACCTCACCCACGCTCCGTACCCTCTTGCAACCTTGATGCGGTCCTGGAGCCCCTCGGAGATGCCGCTCTTTCTCACCTCACGATGAAGACGGCTCTCTGGATGTCGCTCAAGAGGGTAGCGGACCTACAAGCATTCTCCGTGTCCACAGATTGCCTAGAACTCGGGCCCAGTGATTCTCACGCTATCCTGAGACCCCGGCCCGGCTACGTGCCCAAAGTTCCCACCACTCCCACTAGACACCAGGTGGTGAACTTACAGGCGGTCCCCACCGGGGAGGAAGACCCAACCCCATCCGTGTTGTGTCCAGTACGCGCATTGCGCCTCTGCTTGGACCGCACACAGAGCCGCAGAAGCTCTGAGCAGCTCTTTGTCTGTTTTGGAGATCAGCAGGGAGGGCTGTCTCAAACAGTGATTGGTGCATTGGATCATGGACGCCGTCACTATGGCGTACCTGTCCTAAGATCGCCTAAGCCCACTGGGTGAGAGCTCTCTCCACACAGAGTACAGTCTCCTCATGGGCACTGGCTCTAGGCGCCTCTCTGGCAGACATCTGCAGAGCTGCGGGTTGGGCTACACCCATCACCTTCGCGAGGTCCTACAGCCTTCGCGTAAAACCGGTATTGGCTCGAGTCTTGCAGGCATCAGGCAAGACTGGCGGCCGGTAGGGTGTACGCCTATGACAGTACCTTACCCCCTTTCTCCTAAGGGGGTCAGCGTACTACTAGCCTCCCTTCTTCCCCCACTGGGTGAAGAACAGGCACTCCATCCATCACTAGCAAGCACCTCCTGCGGGCAGGCTGGGCAGAGCAGCCCTGCCCCTTAGGCCGGGTATATCCGGAGTTATTCGCATCATAGCTCTAACCGGACCTAGTGCTACCAGACGTTGCAACCCCCCAGTTGGGCGGTTCCGTCTGATGTATCCTCATGCTGGTTCCCACCTTGGAAACCCATGACCTCCTTAGGTGGACCTCCACCTCGCGGTTAACTCCTTCAGTCCGCACTTCTTCCCATGAGCTCTCCCCTATCGGTGAGACCATGTTGGTATCTCCACTAGACTCCTCCCTGCGGTAGGAAGTGGTCTCTATAGCGCATCCCCCACTTGAGGAAGTAGCGCTTGCCCAGTGGCCTTACGGTACCGGGCGGCTTCTCGCTGTTAGAGAAACAAGGCCGCCGCCTGTGAGGCCGAAGGCAGGGGCCTTCCCACCTTTCAAGAAAGCTCTGGGACCCCCTACCTACCCACTGGTAGGTTACTATTTCGCGGTAGCGCTCACAGCTGACACGCCCAGGCCAGTCACCGTCGCTTCGCTAGAGATTGTGACAGGGCACAGTGTTATGGCGTTTTCCATAGGAACCCCATCTGTCGGTTCGACACAACGTCGAGAGACCGACAGAAAGGGAACGTCTCGGTTACGGTTGTAACCTCGGTTCCCTGATGGAGGGAACGAGACGTTGTGTCCTCCTTGCCACAACACGTGCTGTCCACTGCAGCAGTCATGAGAGGTCTCAGGCTCCTCAGAACTAAGGTGAATGAATGAGGCACGCTGTCTCCCTTTTATACCCGGATATCCGGGGGCGGAGTCTGGCATGCAAATTTCATTCGCCAATTTTCATTGGCCTTTTCTAAGAAGTCAGAAGCGAATGGTTCTCAGGGACGAACCCCATCTGTCGGTTCGACACAACGTCTCGTTCCCTCCATCAGGGAACCGAGGTTACAACCGTAACCGAGACGTTTTTAGATACATAGTTTTGATGCCAGAATTTTCTCAGTCTGTAAGATAGTTAGACAAATGTCTATATAAAAATCTTTCATTTTTTCTTTTTGTAAAACGTTCTTAGCAGTTCACGTTTTTAAGGCTTGTTATTATTTCAGTGGCTAGATATTTATGCTTGGCAAGTATGTTTCTCACAATATTGAACCATTTGTAGACATTTTACAAAAACAAGCATGTTTTGTTTTTGGAACAGCATTACAAATTTTGATGCTCATGTAACCATAACTTTCACAGGCTGAAAATTACAAAGAAAAGATCTTTCCTTTTTACTGAAAAACAAAGTGAAAAGTTTTAGTTAAGAATATTTTCTTGCAGCATCAACACATCAATAGTGACACACAGTGCACGAGGTTGACAGACGCATCTGGGTCAGATTCAGCTGGTGATGTGTGTGTGTGTTTCTCTCTGTGTTTGCAGGAAGAGCTTTTCAGGATGTCGCTTAATTATCCCAGTTAAAATAGCTACAAATAAAAGATTGCAAGTGTGCACTCGGTAGGAAGCTTCTTCTTGTCATTTTACAGATGAACTCCGGTCACAAACAGCACATTACTCACGCTTTGCTCTGCAATTGTCCACACAGGGTTGCCATGGTCACCATGGCTCTCCATATGAGCGTTCCTATGAGGCTGCTCAAGCAGAAAGTCCAGCAGCTCCATTCCCCAGTAACCCTGAGAGAGAAGATTAAAATAATACAATCGTAAAAACACATGGCTCAAATGTTCACCTAGTCACACCTATAGTACAGAATTCACCTATAGATTGTGCTTGCAGGACTTTGATGTAAAATTGTTTGTTAATATTGAAATCTTTGAGCACAGTGTGAGAAATTGTTGGATCTCTTCTGAAATTAGGACTGTCAAACAATTAATAGCGATTAATCGCATCCAGAATAAAAGTTTGTGTTTACATAATAAATGCATATAAATATTACAGTATAATGTCAAGCAAGTACTGTGCTTATTTTGTTTTTATAAAAACACATACATGCATACATTTAAGAAAAATATAAAGATGAATAAACATTTATATATAATTTAAATAATTGGTAAATATAAATAAATACATGTAAATATTTCCTAAATATTCACGCATGTATGTATATGTGTTTATAAACACAAAAGAAATATGCACAGTACACAGACATATATTATGTAAACACAGACTTTTATCCTGGATGCGATTAATCATTAATCAATTCTGGAGAAGTTGGACGTCAGATTTTTTCCTCAAGAGAAAAATCACATTAGCAAGAAGTTTAAATCTTAGATGGTTTCTAGATATTTATGCCTGGGCAGTTTTGTAGTACGTTTCTCCGCTGTCGCCAGAAGTCGGGATGTCAGTTTCCGGTTTGCTCTCGTACCGCGCAAAATGTCAGTGTTTACAAGATGTCTTCAAGATCTGCCAAAAATAAGAATTAACGATGTACACCGCATCATTGATGCCTGGTCTCCTGCTCCAACAAGCAAGCGGGACAAAGGATTTAAGCTCTATATATCGAGTTATATCCACAACTACGAGGGTAAGTAGTTTAATCTAATGTGGTGTGCCGACAACGTTAACAGCATCACCTGGGGACCAGGCATCAACGATGCGGTGTACATCGTTATTGATTATATTTGGCAGATCTTTAAGACATCTTGTCAAAACTGATATTTTGTACGATGCGAGAGCAAACCGGAAACTGACATTCCGACTTCTGGCGACAGCGGAAGTTCGTCGCTACGCTTGTGCACAGGGCGTATTAGATCATGTAACATGCCTGGATTTCACAGACGGTGGTGACAATTTTACAAAAAGGAACTTATAAAAACACATTAAAAGATTTGTAACATCATAAGATGTTGATTTTACATTATTAACCAATAAAATTGTCTTATAGGAGTGTAATTGAATCATTGTACACATAGCGATTGTAAAGTGCCCAGGCCAGAAACTTGAAACTCTTGAATAAATGTAGAATAATTCTTGTTTGTCTTCTAAACATTTGTTTGTGCCTTGATAGAAAACTTCCTTCCTAAAGAATGAGTTAAGAAGCTGCTCAGGTTGTTAAAGTTTTGCCAGGTCTGTTGTGCCATCATAAAGTATTCATTTGAGATGCCGCGACGCCATTGTTAGTGCTGTAATACAGAAAATGCTCGTAGTTCTCTGAAAACCCATGTCACGCTCTTATCAGTTTGCGACATGCTCACAATTGGCTCTTATGACCCGGCTGACAAAAACTCAACACAGATGTGTCAAGAAACGATGGGATTGGACAGTGTAAATAACGAAAACATGGTACATGTGCAAACATGTTTGTTTTTGAGAGATAGGCCAATGCACATGTTATAATGAGCACAAACTCTCACGAGTGAGATGATGCAGTGACAGTTTTACTTTGCTCATTTAGATGTTTTATATATGTCGTGTGTCAGAGGGAAGAACATTAATCCGCTCAAACTCAGCTCGAGACAACTTCAACTTTCAAGCTTTCCCATCAGCTCTGCCGAATTTATAGACTCAAAAATTCAGAAAAGAACTAAACATGAGAAAGAATATCATGCTCTGAAAAACCTCTAGATGTATTTTAGCTGAAAGCCAAGAGTTAAGATTCTCTCTGACAGAAAAAGTAACCCTGCCCGAGAGCTGTTACCCTGTCAAACCTCAGACTGTTGAATCTGAACTGTTCAGTTGAAAGCCATTGGCTCAGAATCGCTGTTTTATGTGTTATCCGTCATATTTGTTTACATTTTCAGTCGTTAAAGGGATAGCTCACACAAAAATGACAATTCTTACATAATTTACACTCGTTGTCATGTCATGCCAAACCTGTATGACTTTCTTTCTGCTGAACAGAAATCAGAACACAAAAGAAGACATATTGAAAAACATTGATACCAAACAACCGCATTGACATCCATTGTATGAACACAAACCACCGAGACATTTCTCAAAATATCTTCTTTTATGTTCAATTGAAGAAAAGTAAAACATTTTCATGTTTGTGTGCTCTGTCCCTTTAAGAATTACATTAGGATATTTAAGCATTGCTGTGCGATGTGAAGGTTAGTTCACTGTGATTGAAATGTTTCTATGCATCTCGGACAGATTTCTAAACAACGACAAAGTCATATTTTACATTTGTGAATCGCGTTCTTGTCCTAACAGTAACAATGAGGCATCGCTTATCTTATAGCCAAGCAGATTCGTTTCAGATTCATTTCTCCTAAAATGAGATAAGCTTATCTCATCCGAGCAAAGTTTTATATGGTTTGTGCTTTTGCCCAAAGGAGTAACACACGAAACCACAGGCACGGCTAATCAACCTTTCAAGAAATTGAGTATTACACTTATTTGCACTTTGACACCAAACAAATCTAAGATAAATACACACCGTACACAAATACACACAGACGCAATCTTAAAACTCCAGAACTCCATTATCAAAGCTTTGAATAAAATGATTGCTGTAGTAAATCAAGATTGTGGATAGCAAAGTAATCCGTCGCCGTGACAAACGTTTCTCATGGTTGAGCAGCTGTGGGTAATTACGACATTTCAGGCTAATAGTGGAAAGTCGCAGAACTTCTCTGCTTCATCTGTTCCTAATGGAAAACTCAGTGAAGAACCAAATTCTTGATCATTTGTGCATCGTGCCACCAGACTAATTAGGAAAAGATCATTATCATATCTTTGTTTGTTGTCACGTCCACAAGGTTTTAAGTACGGAAGATACACTAGCTCATCTGAAAAAATCTCAAAAGCAGATTGTTCTCGAATGTCTAAATGAACGAGCGCTGAGATTAAACAGAGATGAAAGGGAGATATGATTCAGTAAAGAGATATAAGAAACATCTCAACTTGCCAAAATATTTCAATATGAACATTTGTCATCAAATTCTTTTAATACTAAAATTATCCTCAGGAAAATCTGGAACATTGTGCCATAATCAGAAAGCCGTAAAAAAGAAAAATCACTATTATTTCCCATAGACGTCAATGAGATTAAATGGTGAGCAAATGGAAAGTTTAAAATGCGTCTTAAATATTTATTTTGAGAAAAAAAGAGCCAAAAATGTCACTCAATTTAGAGTTTCAGAAGAGATCTCAACAATCTCACAAACTGAGCTCAGTTTTGCCAAGTCTGCAATCAAAAGTCATTATTATCAAAGATCTCAATATGAACTCAAAGATTTCTCATCAAATTTACCCAAATCCAAATGATTTTACCTCTACGATCTACACTCTAAACAGACTCCTTTCTTTGTTTTTATTTCTTCAAAGTCATTTTAGTGGAGAACAAGTTGATACTCAAATGAAACTGAGAACTTCATCTAATCTCTTTCTGAAGAACCTCTAGTACTTTTCAGTTATGAGACACTTACATTTTGCTTAGTTTAAGAACGTTAAACAAATAGATAATTCAGTAAAAACTTATCATATAAATAATTCTTGACATGGCTCTGGTACTTTGGACCTAAGGTAGCCCACATACTTTTCAGATGTATCTTTTATTGAATACTTCAAATTAATAACCAGCATTTCAAGAAAAATAATTTCCCTGAAAATAACCTCATTTCCTCAGAACACCTTCATTTCAGCATGGCACAAACAATGAACATCACAAAGGGTCAAACCAGAGAAAACACAATACTTCACCCCGTCTGAGAGAAGCGCCATGATCCAGGCACTCGAAGCCTACAGCAATACAAACAAACAAACAGATGAAATAATTAAATCCACCGAGGAAACAGGGTGTATGGATGCCGTGCTTCTCCTCTGGACGATTCTCTCTTCACTGCGTGTGTATGTGTGTTTCTTCAAAACAGCTCTCTGTTCTGGGACAAAGTTGAAACTGTAGATAAAATCCAGATAATGGGAACATGATTCAATTGGATTGGCAGTGGTCAGAGGGCTTTGACTGACAGGTTAAAGAATGCTCATGTGCCGTTTATCAGTAAGGAGTTGACGCTGATCTCATCAAAACAAGTTAACCAGATAACAAAGGGGAATGACATCACTTTTATATGTAATGTAAATGGTGCTTAAGACCTCGATAATGGAGGGGGTAAAAACAACGCAACAGTTTCGGCCTAAAGGGATAGATCACCCAACATAAAAATTATTTTAGCATTCACATGTCATTTTAAAACCTGTGTGATTTTCTTCTGCAGAACACAAAAGAAGATATTTTGAGGAACGTCGGTGATACCAAACAATACTGAACCCATTGACTTCCATTGTACACAAAACCACAGACATTTCTCAAAATATCTTCTTTTGTGTTTTTATCTTCATTCAGTTTATGCACAAATGTTTTTTTTGTTCCTCTAGATATGTTTGACATGACCAGCGAATCAGGACCGCCTTTTAAAGGCTCACACACTGTTAAGATCAAAGTTCATATTGATTGGAACAGACACTGTGGGTTTTGTCTTTTGTTAGCTTTACAGATGGGGATTAGAGCCAGTGATGTTATTGACTCTGATAAAGTCCAGCACAAAAACAGCTCAGAAAATCTCATTATCTCAAGGTTCCAGATTCTGGGTGTTAAAAAAAAGGAATAAAGAGGCAATCTTATTTCATCCTCTATATTTTTTTGTGTGAGCATTGTGTTTGTATGTACAGTGCACTTCTGCATGTGTGTGTGCACGTGCTTTCAATTCCAACAGCAGTGGACAAAAAAGCATCGAACATTATTGTCAGAAGCTGTTGAAAAAAAAACAGCATATGCTGTTTAGGTATGTTTCGATGCTGGTTTGTGCTGGTTTAAGCTGGTCATGTGCTGGTTTAAACTGGCCATGTGCTGGTTTAAGATGGTCATGTGCTGGTCCTCAGCTGGTCGTGTGCTGGTCCATAGCTGGTTTAGGCTGGTCAAACCAGCATAAAAAAACCTGACCCAGCATATGCTGTTTTTTTTCAAAATGGGTGTTGCAGCGTTTCATTTGGTCTATCAAGATGGGACGAGGTTCAAAGGTTAGGGAAGGTTGTGTAAAATCATTTCTGTTCCATTGTAACAGAAATGAAATCATCAATACATTTTCAGACATTTTTGTGATTTTTATATCACTTTAAACGTATATTAAAGGTGCAGCCATTATCAAATTACTGTTATCACTGATTCATAGTTGAGTTTATCAGCTGAATGTATGTTATGCTCTAGTTTTATTATGCATGCAGTAAAATACGTCCAAACTGTTATCAGGCATCGCACATGATAATGGCCATGATCATAAAAAACGAAATAATGTCTGCATCATTAATATGATTTCATGGCAAACTTACCCAAGCAAGAAACAATAAATAGCATCCAGTGTTTTTGTTGCTAATGCTTGGGTATGAATCATAGACTGTACAAAACCGTATGAATCAATTTAGTCATCTTTCATTCACATTTAAGAATGCGCTTTTGCACGTTTGTTGCTCAAATAGCTCAACCTGCTGGCCACATGCACCTAACATTGCGCATGCAAAATGCTGACAATAAAATAAAAGAACTCGGAACAAATTTGACTTTTTGTCATTTTGCTAAATAAAATGTGATGTATTTTAATTATATTTGAGGAACGTCCCCACGTCTGAGTGTAAAATTATAATCTCTTGTTTCAGCCGATAGCGGAGAGATTACAAACGACATTTCCCATGATTCCAAAAGGCTGCGACTGCGCATGTGCGCGTCATTTGGCACGTAAACAAGCAACAGGAAGTACAGCTGTTACATTGATCCCTTCTGGTTTGTACAGTGATTGTTTATTTAAATTATTTATGCTGGTCTGTGCTATTCAATCACATCTTTACGTTTTTATTGTTTATACAACATCTTTTTATTCACTGATTTACAGAATCGATTAATCCAGAAAAGCACAGTTTCGTTAGCTAGCATGCTAGGCTATGAACCGCACTTTATTGCCATTATTTAAAATTATTATCATTATTATTATGAATACTGTTGTTTAGTGATTGGAAGCTGATTTTATTAGATGTATGTTGATCTGGTCATTTTATCGTGAGTTTGCAAATGTCGTCATTTTGTCTGAGGTGTGTTTGTTCATTCATCGAAACAGCTGCTGTCAGGAGAAATGTATTCACTTTTAATGTCTTAAAATCATTACGGTTGTGGCATTTAACTTCTAAATGACCAATCTGCTGGGAATGGGCTTGAGCTTTATATGTTGTGTACAATAAAGAGAAAAGGTTTGCTATAGATATGGCAGGGCCCTAACTATAAATACATTGTAAAGTAGCCTATTTTTGGTTTTGTACTGTATATTGATAGTTTACAGTAACGTCATATGATATTTTGTGTGGTGCAGTGTCTTGCAGTTTAACATGCTATTATATATACCAATAAATAATATACGCAACCTATTCCATTTATCTTTCCGTTTTTTAAGATTTTTTAAATAAAAAAGCTACTGATTTATCCCACTGTACCTAATGCCAGTAATGTTAGATCAACAGGATATTTACCCTCCTGTCGAATTACACCAGAAATAATCAGCGTAACTTCATTCAACTATAAGCTAAAAATGCTACATAGAAAATTTGACAAGCTTGTATGATTCAGGAAAACAAATGGGCTGATTTGGATGTGACAGTTCATGATTCTGAAATTACAATATTAACAATCATAGTAATAAGGTTGTCTTTTTATAACAGATTGTTGTTCAAAGTGCTTTACAGATTAGTTAAATAAAATTAATCATCTGTCTATATATCAATATCAATCTGTTTATGTATCTATATGTATTCTATCTATATTTTCCTGTGCAGTGGTATAAAAGCGGTATAAAAAATGACTTGTCTTGTTCAGGCATGTGACGGTTTCAAATTTCCATACTGTGATTATTGCTGGAACTTTTACAGAAATATACTTTATTATGACATTTTTGAATTTTGTTACAAAAACATGTAAAAATTGTTGGTGCTTTCAACAAGTTTGACAACTTATTTAAACGAAACTTGAATATTTAATGTAAAAGGTATAATGTAAAATATAAGTACAGTAAAATAATCAGCTGTTTCAAATAGATGTAAATGTAACAGAACACAACTGTTAAGAAAGATAATAAGAACCAGAACATTTTCAACCCATATGTAGAAATAGTATATTCGACTGGCATGTTAAATGTCAAAAAAAGCAAGACAAATTTAAGAGTCCTTTATAATGCATACGACGTTTTGCCACCAGAGGGCAGTGGGATCAGTGTTAGGCTCTTGTATTGGCTGATTTGAACGTTAAAGTGATATTCTGTGGTCGTTTACTCACCCTCTTGTCATTTTCAACCTGAATGTCTTTTTTTTCCGCAGAACACAAAAGCAAATACTTTAAAGAATGTTGTTAACCGGCACCCATTCACTTTGGTTTTGTGTCCAGACGATAGAAGTGAATGGGTGCCGGTGCTGTTTGGTATAAAAATATCTTCTTTTGTGTTCTGCGGTCAGATGAAGGAACATGAAGGACTCACGCAGCTGAATTTGTTTCAACAAACATGCAGAACAAAATTAATATTCTATTCTTCTCACAACTTGTGCAGCAAGAGAACAATTCAGCTTTAACACGATATTAAAATCTGTGAATTATTCCTCTTTAAGGGGCATGGAGAGGTGACTTGTCCTCAGTGCAGTCAGCCAATCCCAGGGCAGCGTGCTGAAGGTAGCCAATAGCAGGGATGACGGAGTGCTTCCTGCCACCCAGTAGCAGCCCTGCGGAGCAGAGGAGGACAGAGCACCCCGGGGGAGTGGCTCGTACCCCAAGCTCCGAAGAAATTAGCCCCACTAAGTTCCCTGGTCTGTATCGTACGGGCGACCCTTCTCCCCCACATGATGGACACCACCATGAGCCGCCCGACGCAGTGTCTGATGACGAGAAGGAACACAACAAGAAGAAGAACAAATTTAAGAAGAAGGAGAAACGCAGTAAGATAAACACACTCGCATATTTATATATTTACACTCAACGTTATAACTTATCTGTTGAACTATATCACTGATAGAATAATTAAGTGATCAGTTTAGTTGTGTTAGTGACATATAATGAAGTGTCTTTGAAAATAGTATAATAGATAGTGAAGGGACATTTGTAAATGTCTGAATGTCATTGCATTAGAAGAAGAATATCCAACCAAGTGACGTTTGTAGATGCAATTTTAATATAAACGCTTTTATAGAATCTAATGCAATGCCATCCTTCCATTTTTTATTGTGCTTTTAGCATCTAATATACTTTAATGCGGTTTTTATTTGGGCATCTTAAAAAAACCCTGTCTCTAGAATACTTTCCCAGTAATTTCTCATGTTGTGATTTGTGTGTATAAAACCATTAAAATGTTTTATTAGCATCTTTTATTTAAACTTCAGTAGCAACAGACCATCAGAGTTTGTGTGTTTGATACATCTCACTTTAAGCTTAAAGGTGGGGTAACAAGCTACAGTATTTCATGCATCCTGACTTCTTTACACTGTTAAACGTGCTGGCTTCTCATGCTAAACATGGTCAACTCCATACACGAGTTGGACGTATGACGTAGTATTTCTGAGCACGATACACTCCGCCGGGGTTCGTATAGATTTCCGAAGTTTTTTTCAAACATGAATTCCTGTTTCGTAACAAGGGTTCTTAGTCCCTTATTAGACAATTCTCCCGGACAAGCACGCCCACATGTCAACCGCCGAGAGCAAGAGAAAGAGCACGTCCACAACACAGGGAGAGCGAGAGAAAGAGCACGCCCACAACACAGGGAGAGCGAGAGAAAGAGCATGCCCACAACTAGGGTTGGGAATCGAAAATCAATTCCAATTTGGAATCGGAATCGAAAGGCTAGGAATCGGATCGGAATCGAAAGGAATAGGAATCGGATACTTGAGATTAAAATTTGAATTCCTCTTATCAATTCCTGTGTGCATATTTTCAGAAAAGTACATGCGTTGCATGATCTGCTGATATCTCAATAAAAGCCCTTATGAAAATTATCGATATTTTTTACTATAGTAAGCATAGTTTAGCTATAGAATTTGCATTAAAGCACAGGAATCACAAATTAACCATAGTTGCATTATAGTAACTGCAGTTTAACCATGATGTAGTTCAACTATGATAGTACAAATTGTAATAAATCAGAAAAGGTGTGTTTCTATGTGTAAATATACACAAAACGGTGCTCATAAATACATAAATATATTTTGCAAACAAGTCAATAAGCAGGCTAAATGACCATACAGGTTGAATGTTTTACTTCAACTGTGGAATCGATAAGAATCGAAATCGATAAGCAGAATCAGAATTGGAATCGGAATCGATAAAATTGAAACGATTCCCAACCCTACCCACAACACAGGGAGAGCGAGAGATAGAGCACGCCCATCAATGTGTTTCGTTCGTAATGGAAGTTCAGCTGTGTTACATGCCATTTTGGTAATGGATGTTATATAAACGGTGGATGTAAAGCTGAATTTGCAGATTGTTTGAAACTGATATATGGAGCAGTCCCAGCGCTAAAAGATGCCGGACATGAACCGCATGCGGTAAGTGAAATTTGAGTCATATGTCTGTGTTTTGTTGGCAATCGGTGCGTACGTGCATAATGTAAACAACACAAACGTATAGTGAATCAAAACATTATCCCTGTTATGCAGGGATAATGCGATGATAAATTGTGTGCTCGTGCTTTAGTTCCACCCACTGCACACCTCCAGGAGGTCGATTGTTTTCGGAAATATTTGTACAGCTGTATCTGTCTTTTATAAATGTGATCAAACTAAAGTATGCAATACTACTCTATAGGTACTCAAAATTAATATGAGAGTGGCAGAAACTGCATGTGTTACCTCCGTTTTAAACTTGAAATTCTTGTTTTTATTCATGGCAATATGAAACGTGTTTTTAAAAATGTCTATATCTAAGTGGCGTGGAAGCATGCTTTGATTATCTTTAACAAGGGGCCTGTACCATAATCCGGTTTAGGTGGCTGGCCAGGTAAGTTTAGGATTAGTTTGCGCCAACCCTGGGTTTAAGGTACCATGAAAGTAGTTTGTCTTTAATCGGTGTTCTTCGCCATGGTAACTTACGCCGCACGGGTAACCTGCTCCGGAGCAGGTTATGATCTAGATTAGAGATCGCACACCGAAACTGAACCAATCAGCTGTTAGCCAATTTACATATAAATGACACAACTAATTCACAGTGTGTGTTACAATGGCTAGTTTTTTAAATAATGTGTAATAAAATAAAAACACTAATATAAAATATATAAATATATCGCATGAAATTTATTTATTTAATATTCTCTTACTGTACTACACACAGTATTTCTTTGCATTGCATTTTTTACATTCTTGTCTGTGGGGCAGAACATTTAGGAACACTTTCAGTTTCACTGTGTTGGGACATTTATCTTCTTTGTCCATTAAAGAAACCTTCTATTAAACAGCTGCAGGAAGACACAGACAAAACCATACATTGACAGGTGACATCACATATCTTTTAACACTGCTATTTGAATCTCTTTTTTATCAAGTTACACTTAGAATTCACCTAAATAATGTATCATACAGTAGGCCTACATTTTAAAATGTATAAGAAGTTTGTAATGCTGTAATGCTTGTATCATTCCTTAATGCATCTGTGTTGTGTCAGTGCTTTGAGGGAGGTAAAATAAAATGGGGAACAGTACAAAACACTTTAAATACACTTTAAACACAGAACCACTTCAACATGGCCCTCAGTCAAACCAGAGTCAGGATTGAGATGATTTTTTAATGTACACTTCAACTGACTACTACCTTCACAAACTGACATTTTTTTATTAGCCTTCTTTATTTAGAATGAGCGTCTCTAGTGTATTTTGTTCACATTTCTTCTGTAACCTATGGAGGTAGACACATCAGTTTTTGGGGAAGGTCGTGAAATAACAGAGACGCTACAATAACAGAGACACCAGTAATGTCAAATCTAAATCCTCACATTCACACGTGTGCCATAATGAATAGCACATTACATTTATCTCTTTAACTCTGTCAGAGCGCACAGATAGTTTCACTTCATCATGTGCTTCACCCTCATTAATAAAGGTTAACTAAAAGGTAACTAATATAAGGCAGGTTATTTTCATCCACTGTGGGTGCACATGCACACATATTGAACACACACATCATATATATTACATTACTATAGTATTGCCCTTATAATAGGCGTGTACTATTTAGTAGTTTTAAGGGGTCATATCGAGCGAACACGTGTTTTTCTGTGTCTTTGGTGTGTTATAAGTTGCCCATGCATGTATTAGACACGTAAAATTGCAAAAAAGAAAGTGTCTGAACAAAAGATGCATTCTATCTAAAAGCGAATGCTCACCCAGACCTGCCTGAAACGCCTCGTGTAACCACACCCCCACAAATCTACTTCAGTTCGTGGTCTGATTTGACTAAGACCGCCCAAAGGTATACGCAAGTAAGGTGGGCGTACCTATCAGTACAATTGAAGAGGAACCTGATGTTCCAAATATGGTGAGAGGCGTTACATTTCCATCACACGCTTGCAGTATTCGACCAATCACTACGCACTGGTTAACTGGCCAATCATAGCACACCTCGCTTTTCAGAGGTTTGTAAAAAATCTGCGCGTTTCAGAGAGGCGGGGCAAAGAGGAGATACAAACATGCACGGTATGTGGAAAATACAGCGTTTTTGAACCTTAAATCGTGTATACACATTGCATTACATCTAAAACAAACCATAATATTCGTTTTAGCCGTGTCATATGACCCCTTTAACTTGCGCATTAACGCAATCAGCAGTGTTTCTGAAACACTTCTCTCTTGCGTAGACAGCAGAAATAGCATTACTCCGTGGCTGAAATCAATTTTTGTGTTACTAATATTTGATGATAAAATATATAGTAATGTAGTTGTTACTACACTGATACTAGTTTAAAAAGCATGCAAATATTCATGTAACAATATTAGTTTAAATATGAAATGTTATTAAACGCATTAAACAATTTAAATCTACCTGACAACCGTTTCTAAAAGGGTTGACACGATTGGAAAAAACTCTTTAGGCCTTTTTGAACAAAAACGTGAAGTCAAATATAGTATATATTGAATAAATTAAAGGGATAGTTCATCCAAAAATGAATATGTTGTCATTTCTTTGTTCTGCTAAACACAGAGGAAGATATTTGGAAGAATGTCAGTAACCAAACAGATCTCACCCCCCACTCCCCCCCCCCCTTATTGACTCCCATAGTATTTATTTTCCCTACTATGGCAGTCAGTGGGGGATGATGTCTGTTTGGTTACTGACATTCTTCCAAATATCTTCCTCTGTGTTTAGCAGAACAAAGAAATGTATACAGGTTTGAGGGTATATGATGACAGAATTTTCATTTTCGAGTGAGCTATCCCTTTAAATGCAGTCAATAGGCTGAAATAAGTTGTAGTGTGATCATCATGGCCAGTTGTTCCAGTTTCTTTGCATATGTTCAGAGTGGAGAAAACATCGTATTTTCCTACCACTATATTTAGCCCACCTGCATCAGCCTATCGCGGGCAAGCAGGAAGTGATGGACGCTTTCAGGACACACCCGGTCCGCCCCTTCCCCCATAGATGTGTGGAGGAGCCGGTCATGAATACTGTCTGACAGGCTCAGAATCGGGTTAGTGAGTTGTGATCTGAGAAGTGAAACTCTTGGAACACAGAACTGGATCACTAAAAAAAGAAGCAGGCTCACGGGAACACCACTAAATCAGACGCTGACCTCTTTATTGTAGTTTTGGTGTCTTTCTCTTGCTCTCATTTCACACTACCTTCTCTTCTCATTTCAATCTCATCTAACCTTGAGGATGGTCAACTAGCAGAGAGAGAGAACCAGAGGGTGGGACAGTGAATTTTGCACAGCCATTTATTGCATTTTTTCTGTGTAGCATCAGGTCTGGATGTAAATGTCATCAAGTCTCTTTTTGTCTCGTCTCCTCATTTCATTTTGTCTTTCCTCCTCTTATTCCATCTCTTCTGTTCTCTTCTGGTCTCATCTCTTCTCCTCTCTTTTTTCTGTTCTCATTTCATCTCTTCTAATATATTGTCTTCTCCGTCTCGTCTCGTCTCGTTTCATCTTGTCATCTCTCCTTTCCTGTTCTATCCTTTCCCCTCTTCTTATCCATTCTGTTATCTTTTCCTCCTCTTCTCTTCTCCTCTCTCCTTTTTTTCTCCTGTCCTCCTTCTGCACAGCTGAGGGATACGCCGCGTTCCAGGAGGACAGTTCTGCCGATGAGGCCGAGAGTCCGTCCAAGATGAAGCGTTCCAAAGGCATCCACGTCTTCAAGAAGCCCAGTTTCTCCAAGAAGAAAGAGAAGGATTTCAAGGTGAAGGAGAAAGGGCCGAAGGAGGAGAAGGCCAAGGACAAGAAGTCTAAAGACCTGACAGCGGCGGACGTGGTGAAACAGTGGAAAGAAAAGAAGAAGAAGAAGAAGCCCACCATGGAACCCGAACCCGTCGTCACGGAGACAGCGGCGATGTTCCGGCCGATCTTCGGAGCGCCTTTAGGAGAAGCGGTGAGGAGAACGGCGCTGTACGATGGCATACAGCTCCCAGCCATCTTCAGAGAGTGTGTGGACTACATCGAGAGCTACGGCATGAAATGTGAAGGCATCTATCGCGTCTCTGGTACGTCCTGAATATTCTTTTATTGCTGCGGGTGAATTTTGCTTCATGTAAGGAACGATTGAGTGTGATTTTGTTGTAAACTGTCCATTATTTTCTGGTCTTCTGTCTGTAGGTACCAAGTCTAAAGTGGATGAGCTGAAGGCAGCGTATGATCGCGAAGAGTGTCCATGTCTGGAGGAGTACGATCCCCACACGGTGGCCAGTCTGCTGAAGCAATACCTGCGAGAGCTTCCCGATAACCTGCTGGGTAAAGACATGGCCCCGCGCTTCGAGGAGGCCTGCGGGCGACCCAGCGAGGCGGAGAAACTGCAGGAGTTTCAGCGACTTTTGGGAGAGGTGCCTGCGGGGAACAGACTTCTGCTGGCCTGGCTCATCACACACATGGACCACGTCATCGCGCGCGAGGCAGACACGAAGATGAACATCCAGAATATCTCCATCGTGCTCAATCCCACTGTACAGGTGATCTTATAATACTGTATTCGGCACGCTCTCGTCATTCAAGATCTGTGTTTTATGGCTCATTTTGCAACTGTGGTTTTCCGAGCCAAATTCAAGTTTACATTTGATTTAAACCACAAGGCCACATCAAACAGAGACATGTTCTTATGAAATTACATTTCAGTTTCAGTCCAAAAGTGAAATTATTTTTGTTATTCTGTAATTCCGTATTTGAACGCTTTTCGCACTGCCTGTATTAGATCGGGAACCGTGTGCTGTACGTCTTCTTTACTCACGTCCGTGAGCTGTTTGGCGATGTGGTCCTGAAGCCTGTCGTCCATCCTCTGCGCTGGTCCAACATGGCTACCATGCCCACCCTGCCCGAGACCCAAGAGAGTATTAAAGAGGAGATCCGCAGACAGGTGAGTCATCGCTGTTTTTGTTTGTGTAACTGATTTGTAACTATAATGACCCAAACATTTACATGACATTTACGTAGGGATGTAACGATTCACCATGAATCGGTTGAAAATCGATTATAATTTGTGACGATTCAACCCGGTTGAGATGTTATTTGAATCGCAATACATGTTTTGAACATCAGGGTCCGCTGTGTTTACTGCAAACTTGGAAATGTTGGATATGCTGATATTTCTTAAATGTCAAAAAAATCCAAGAAAAGCACAGACAAAGTCTGCAGTCTCCGCATGCAGCATTTTTTCACCTAATGACACACTTTAGGAAGTTAATATAACTTAGTGGTGAGTTGTACTTGGGGACATTTTCGTTTTTATTTTGGGCATGTTTTTCGACGTGTGATCTCACAGCATGCCATTGTCAACTTTAGTCGTATAAAATAATTTCCCAAAAACCAAATTGTTGACAGTGAAAATACTGGGTGACTAGAGTAATGGAGTAAACCTCACTCCCCGATCTCAAGAGGTGCTCTAGCAATTAGCCACTAGAGACTGTGGTCTATAGCCTATCCTTAGAGCGCCCGTCTCCCACTCTGGAGTAGGGTTGTTACGGTACCATAAACATGTCTTATGATACTATACCAGCTGAAGTATCTCGATACCAAGTAGTATCACGATGCTGTGCCATATAATTCAAATTTATACAAAAAACACAGATTTAGATTAAACATTTTCTATTTACTATAGTAAACTGTATTATACTTTGCACTAGAATATGTTGTTGTATTAACTGTAGTAATTGGATAAATTGTAGCAAATACATTTACATTTAGTAATTTGTAAATACTCTAAATACTGTAGTATACTTAAATATTTACTATGATAAGACTCAAAAACACTAGTATCTATGAGTTTTAGTAGTTTACTGTAGTAAATACTAAAGTACACTAGATCATTTTTCACGTAGGAACTAATTCAAATGTTGGACAAATTTAATTGATACAGCAGTCTTTATAAAGGGAAATATTAGGCTTACTTTAAATGCAGAACTAAGACGGCCAGTAGGTGGCGTCAATTTTCCACTGAGTTAGTGAATCATTTAACCAACTCGGTCAAATCGCCAATTTGAATCATTAACTCGTCCGAGTCATTCAAAATACACATTCATCTTGGAGATAAACACCGCAAAAAGGCAGATGTAAGTGTTCAAATAAATATTAATGCGCATATGCAACATACCTACGGTACTACAATACTACCGTTTCAAAAATAGAGGCATCGCAGGTATTTTGAACTCTGGAGTCTGTCAACGCTGGTTCGAGGCCCGCTCGTAGCGGGGCGAGTAGGACCAGTTTCTCTAATCGTTTTTGGAACACAGTATTAAGCCCTGTTCATAGATATAAGTTTCTTTTTGTTAACTTTATTATTCATTATATTTATTCAAGTTGAATGATTTATAGATTTTATTGGTAATATTAGGTATAATTATTGACACCCCACCCTGGACCCCACAAATTTTTAAACCCTGGCTACGGCTACGCACGACCATAACTTACCCTTTAGTTTAATTATTTTAAAGAGACTTTTGTATTATACTTTTTTTATTTGATTTGGAATTTGTTTTAAAATTGCAGTTTAGTTTTGTTATTTGTTATTTTACAACGAAATGTGCAGCATTTGAGAAATAATAAGTCATTTTGAAAAAATAAACCGTGAATGAATCATATCGTGAGATCAGTATTGTGAATCGCATCGCATCGTGAGCTAAGTGAATCGTCACATCCCTACTTTTTACGCATTTAGCAGACGCTTTTATCTAAAGCGACTTGCGTTTTTTCAGTTTGTGTGTTCCCTGCGAATCGAACCCACGACCTTTACTTTAGTACTTTCAAATTCAGACATCCCTTTGATCATAAATTATTATTATATTATATAAATATTATTACAAATACAGATTAAGCATAATCTAAACATTAAATTATGAAACTCTAGTCCTAAAACACCCAAGGCTCTGATTATTATCTGGAAGTGAAACTGTGAACTTGATCTCCCCCTGTATTTACCGTTGCTCTATTTGTTTAAGCTTTACATATTAGGGTTGTTTTTTCCGTTGTGCCAAAGCAAACTTGACCTTGTAACAAGGAAATAAATGTGATATTCAAATTAGAAGATAAATCCCCTCTCTGTGGATCATGAGAAGCTGCTAATGTTGTGACATAAATAACACAAGAGCTGAAGGTTTTATTGATCAGAGGTTGCTCTTTCAAATCTCTGATCAACGGAGATGTCACTCAGATCTTTTATTTAAAGGCCGAAATATTTGACCAAATTAAATTCCACAGATGTCTCACTTGTATTTATCCCAAACATTCAGGAGAACGTCTGAATCTTCATTTAATGTCATGAAGCAGTAACGGTTGAGAGGTCTCAACAGTGTTTTTCTTTTTTTTTCATTTCTGCAGGAGTTCTTGTTGAACCGTCTTCACAGAGATCTGCAGGCCGGTGTGAAGGATTTGTCTAAGGAAGAGAGACTGTGGGAGGTGCAGCGTATCGTCACGGCTCTGAAACGCAAACTCCGTGAGGCTAAGAGACAGGCAAGAGCTGCAGGGCGCCTACCCTGGCATTATTACATATCATCTCACAGAAAAAGAGAAAGTGAACCGAGGTTTAATGCACAATTATATTTGTGTTGCCTCAAAAAATGCCATTGGTAAAGGTTTAAGGTACAGGTAAATAAGTTTAACCATTAGAAATTCTACAAGTTTATCACAACCAGTGTGTGTCATTTGCGTAATTTGTTGTAAAGAATAAATGTTTGGAAGTATAATGTTGAATTTACACTTTTTACATTTTTATAAGTACTCTGCCCTGTCAGTCTACTGTACCGACGTTTAGTTACATCTCATTCGATCTCAATCTACAGGAGTGTGAGACTAAAATCGCACAGGAGATCGCCAGCCTGTCTAAAGAGGATGTGTCAAAAGAGGAGATGTCTGAGAATGAGGAAGAGGTTATCAATCTTCTCCTGGCACAGGTGATGCTCTGGTTAACATGATTTCTAATGCTTTTTTTTGCTGGAGTCAGTGATTTTTCACACAAATCACCTTGGTAAATGTTAAGAAAAGCTGTGCATCAGTTTGAGCCCGATCCGTAATATGTTGTAGTATGCAGTTATAGTGTCCTACATCAGTACCGTATGCTGTATGTACGGCTGATGTGTTTCCGTGGCGCCCCCCGCAGGAGAATGAGATCCTAACAGAGCAGGAAGAGCTGATCTCGCTGGAGCAGGTGCTGCGCCGACAGATCGCCACAGAGAAAGAGGAGATCGAACGGCTGAGTGCGGAGATCGCAGACATACAAAGGTGACACAAATGTTTTGTTATGGATTCCGTTAAAGTCATATTATGAGCAGTAATTATCATCCATGATTTATTTATTCTTTATGTGAAAATGCGGGTAATACCATGGTAAAGTGTGTAAGAGTGTCGACCCATCCATCATAGAATAAAACAGCTTGTAAATGACCTAGTGCACTTTTAAAATCTCACTGGGTTCTTCAAGAAAATAATGTAGAGCTCATATAGAAAAATCTGAAATCTCATCAAAGTTTGATTTTTGAGTTTCTGTCTTTCATTCTGTAATTGACATGGCACACATTCAGCCGTCAGCAGGGTCGCAGTGAGACGGAGGAATATTCATCCGACAGTGAGAGCGAGAGTGAAGATGAAGAAGAACTGCAGATGATTCTAGAAGACCTGCAGAAACAGAATGAAGAACTGGAGGTGAGAGAGGGAAATGTGTTTCAAAGATCTGAAGAAAGGTTTTGTCTCTTTAGTTTCAAACTACAGCAAGAGCACACACATCAACTTGAAATGGGTGCAGATCATATCAGTAAAATATATACAAAGTTGACACACCTAATCTCCAAAACATCCGTACCTGGATCTTTGTCGATTTAGCCGTAGTCGCTAGGCTGTGCGTCAGAGTCCTTCTGAGAGACGTCTGTGTGTGTTTTCTTTGTTTCTCCAGAATAAAAACACTCATCTGAATCAGGCCATCCACGAGGAACAGGAGGCCATATTGGAACTGCGTGTTCAGCTCCGCTTACTTCAGAGCCACAAACTGCAACAGGAGCTCACCGCCCCGCCCACAGCTGAACAGGCTCCGCCTTCTCAGCCTAGTCCAGAAGAACGATCAAGAGCGGATGAGCCAATCAAACGTGCCGCAGCGGTCACCATAGATTCGCCCGCTGCGCCCGCCCCTGCCCCAGCCAATGGGAAGCCTGGAAAAGATGCGATGAAACCATCGCCTAGCAAAGACAAGAGGGAGGCCAACCTGTAAATCATCTGACCTTCTCTGTACCCCTTCATCAGTTCACCTGCATTTGTGTTTGTGCTCATCGTGTCCCTGTGACATCCCAGCTTAACGGCACGGCATTGCCACCATTTCATAAGGTGAAGGGGGATTTTTTTACACTGGAGAAAACACGGCAAGGAGGTATTGTGAACTGTCAAAGTTGTTGAAACAGACTGGAATTGAATGCATTATTTTTACACACATAAGTCTGTATATGAAGTTTAAGCTGAAATGAATGTCAGCACAATCGGAGTTACATCTCGTCTCCTGACACATGTCTGGTGGTAGTTCTCTCATTTTTTTCTAGTAGGTATTTAAAATCTGTGTGAATTTCATGAAATCTGTCAAGAACACGTCCAGGTCACATATTAATCTGAAATCAGAGGAACAAAAGCAAGAAATCATATTTTTCATAAAGAAAATGAAGACCGATCTGAGCATTTATTATAAAGTTCACTATTTAATAGTCAAAATATATATATAAACATGTCAATTGTAACTGCACTCATGTTTTGACTTTTTCAAATAATTGAGGTGACAATTGAACATCTATTCTACCTAATTCCTTCTATTATAATGCATAATGCGTAAACAAATGAATGAGTGCTACATATTACTTCAAATGATTGAAAATCATATTATTTCAATTGCAAAATATTTCATAGTATTTGATAGGGGTACATAAAATGATCTTTGTTTCTGTTTGCAAAATATGTTATTTCTTTTGATACGGGGATCAAATGTGACCCCAGCGCGTTCTTGAAGGGTGTGTGAGACTCATTCAAACCTTTTGCAAAACATTTCAACAAGCTTCAACAATGAGACGTCTTCTGTACCTTTCGTCCCGATTGGTCAGTTAATCACACAAGTGACATTCAGAGACATCACAATCATTTCAGACCGGTGACTTAGCATGTAGATGTATGTAACTGGTTATTGTTAACAATATTTCATTTTTTATTCATCACGTCTTGTTTATTTATACAGTTTCGCTCACAATTAAATCACAAATGAGAATGTACACTGAGAAGTATCCTGAACGTCTTTTGCCAAGCAGCAGAAAATTAGAGCGGGCTGCTAGTTCTCCTGGTGAGTTCCTGTTGTAGGTTCAGGTCCAGATCAAACCGGACTCAGTCCTGCAAAATGAAGTTTGTTTTCATGAAACTATCGTGCCATAGGTAGCTGTGTGCCGCCGCACAGAAGAATTTATCAGAAGATGCTCTGGGACATTGTAATACATCTAGATTGTATTTTTACCTAAAGATATTCCAAGGAATCGGTTCTGAGCATTTATTATAAAGTTCACTATTTAATAGTCAAAATATATATATAAACATGTCGACTTTAACTGCACTCAACTATGCAGACGTGCACTAGAACAAGAAATAGTGATAGCCGTTTATTGTGGAATTGGTAACATTTTTGTTTGTTTCCGTACATTCACGTTATGTCATGTCTTATGAACTTTAATGCATATAGTGAAGCACAAAATCACATTTTTAATTAAAACGTATTATGGGATGTTTTACAGTGTTGGTGATTTGTTGTTTTTACATGCAAGTCCTGCCAAAAAAGGTCATATTTCACACCAACATAAAAAATGAAGTTGAGTACAGAAATGAAGCTTTTTTGCATTTTAATGTGTTAATATTTTACACAACTTTCGTTACCATAATGCAGAAAAAATGTGTCGAAACATTTTTAATGGCTTCATTTGTTGATGTATGAAATAGGACCCACACACTTCTTGGCAAGTTTTGTTTTGTTTGCAAATTGTTTATTGATGGTTATTTTGGAAACGTGCACTAGATTGTTACCAATTCTTCCTTTTATCTTTCTTTTTTATACAGATATTCTGTCATTATGTTTTTCATTGTTTGTGCGGAATGCTAATATTCTCATGGATCATTGTGTACTATTGTTCAGATCTAACACTTATGATATTCATTTGGCTTTATATGTTATTTTTTCTTTTTCGGTCATTTCATTTTTTTCCTTGTCATGCTGTCAAGCAGGTGTGAGGAGCTACACTTCAGAAATTCTTTGAAACAATGTCTTTCTGTTAGAACTCATCTCAAATATTATAGACAAAGCTTTTTGTAGCTCATGGTCATTGTGAACAGAATTCTGCCGTCTAAAATAAAACAAGCCTGGTCAAGTCTGAACAATTTCCCCATGAGTACAGAAAAGTGGGATCATCCTGTTATCTCTGTCTGTTGAAGGCCTCAGTGATGCTGGAAGACTTCAGTGGCTGGTGTGGATGTTGATATTACCTGTTTGTTGGTTATGAGAGGTACGTGGTCACATAACACAAAGAAGAATTTATACATGCCTGGTCCAGAGAGTGAAATTTAGCAGTGGGACCACATGCTTCCATTACGGTGCATTTTTAAGCAAAAAAACGAACAAATAGTTTGATAAAAAAAAACTTAGCACAAATTTTTAAAGTATATTAAATACAACACAAATGGAACAAAGACTGCAGTGCTAATGTAATGCTCTACAAATGGAGCGACAGCTACACAGAAAAAAACGTTTACATTTTAGAAAAATATAGTTTAAATTAGTAATAACAAATTTTTTTATTGAAGTATGATAGTTTAAATAAAAGTAATCAAATAAGTAATAAACAAAATGCATTTTGTGCGTTCAACTCGTTCTCGCGGTACTTTGATGTCATTGCGCAGCCCCGCTCGAGTTTGAAGGCGTGGTTTACGTCGTCACGTGATGTGATTGACAGCAAAGCCAAATTTCTCCAGTCAGTTTCCGTTAGATTCGGGGTAGAGATGATTCGCGTTTGTGTTTTACAGATGAAACTTTGTTGAATAAGAATGGACAGAAGAAGATCGGATAGTGTTTAAATAATATTCATCTGCCTCATAGAGCTCTAAAATGGCCATACGGGAATTAAAAGTTTGTCTTCTAGGGGTGAGTGTCTATAGCAAATCCAATCTGTTATCTGTTACAGCTCTCAAATCCAGGGGCACTACAAATGCATGGACAGATAGTGTGCGAATAGTGTACAGATAGTGTGCAACCGTTAACTTATATCTCCGCTCGCTTTTTATATTCAGAGTGTAGGGAAATGTTTTAGTGTCACAAAGTTCCGCTTTTAATGACGTGAACACTGTGCCGTATTAAACAAAAAACTAATGTCGTGTATTTGTGAGGAGATATTTGACGAGTGAGCTAAAGATGGAAATGTTTTCGCATAAATTCATTCTTTAGGAATGTTTGCGGCTATGACGTAGTCGCCGGCTGGATGCTGGCCGTGTTCGTAATGGAACACGGGCGTACTGCGTACTAACTAGCGTACTGCATACTTACATCTTATTTAGCCAATGTTTACTGTATAATTTAATTTATTAATCAAATGTAGCGTTTCTAAACATCTCTAATATTTAATATCAGTCTTATATTTTCACCCAAAATAGTAAACAGAATTCTTGAGCCAGTTGAACGTTTCAAAGTGGATTTTATAATGTATACATTTTTGTTTCATGTTTACGATAATTACAGGATACAGGTGTTGGAAAATCAAGTATTGTTTGTCGGTTTGTTCAAGATCACTTTGATCACAACATCAGTCCAACTATAGGGTAGGTATATCTATTTACCAACTAAATGTTTGAAGTTGATATTTTCCTTCATATAATTTTTTTATTTTGCATGTTATTCAGATCAGACACGTTTGCACTGTAGACTGAAGTATGTGAAGTATGATCTGTCTCTTCAGTGGAAGAATGTGTGTAGCTCCTTTATAAGTCAAAACCCCCATCCCAAAGTTGACTTTTTTAAAGCTTCTGACTCATATTTTTTTTTAGCTCTCAGTTTGTTTACATCAGCATGTTGTCTTTTTCTTCTGCAATTCGTCATTAGAAGGAAAATGAATTTTAGCTTTTTCTAGCTGAAACATTTTCTGGTGTTTTTGTTGCGTATTGCATATTGTGCATATTTTACTCATAACTACTAATTGATGACATTATTTCTTTGAATTATTCTGACTGTATGTCACATATATTATCAGCCACTTACGACAATGAGTTATTCCTAGGTTACTCACACAACCTTAACTGTGACGTTTAGAAACTTGACAGTATGTTTGGAAAAAAAATGAAATTGGGATTATTTTTCCAATTTTGTTGGTGAATAAAAATGACACACATTTCATCTTCTTGTGTACGTATGTATGTCTAGTCATATAACAGGTATGAATATAATATTCATGAAAGGTAGGATATAAACACAGAGTCATTCTAAATGATGTAGTCTGACACTGAATTGTAACTTCAGTGTTTCTGTTTGTTTTCAGTGCTTCATTTTTAACCAAGACCGTCCCATGCGGGAATGAACTTCACAAGTTTCTGATCTGGGACACAGCCGGGCAGGAACGAGTGAGAACTATATTTTATCTAGTGTGAATCGTAGACTTTAAAGTTAGTGTGAATATTTATCAGAAGAAAATCTCTGAATATTGAGAAATGTCTCAGTGGTTTTGTGTTCATACAATGGAAGTCAATGAGGTTCAATGTTGTTTGGTTACCAACGTTCTTCAAAATATCTTTGTGTTCAGGTAGGGTTGTACCAGCCATTCGTAAGTTCCTTCTTAAATGAGACGTAAAGTCCACACTAGAGGCTTAGTAACTACTAGCTAGTTTGTAACTAACTCTGTACATTATTCGGTTGCACCGAATTTGGTCTTAAGGCAGAACGTAGCTAGTAGTTCGTAAGCTTTCTGTAAAGTAATGTGAAGTCGCATCCGCATAATATGACGTTTACCTTCAACAGTCCAATAGCAGCCTTTAAATTCGTGAGAAAAAGTGTTGTGAATTTCAAAACGTTCTTAATGTAAACTTATTTAACCTCACATAATAACGGTAAAATATGTTTTTATCGAATATAATACTACCTAATCGTTAATAACAAAATAGGTATTTTATTAAATATTTATATTAATATTAATATTAAATATGAATAACATTAAAAAACAAATGCTGATTAAAAATAATATAACATTAAAAATCATATTAAATGACATGTAATACAGGTGATTTCAGTTTACTGCAAACTTCCAATGAAATAAAAAGATGACTTTATATTGACATGCTCAACACAGGCAGATGGATGCACACATGGATGCGCGCTAGTTCTGGTTCTTGTTAGAAACGCTAATAAAGTAATGTCATCAGATAATGTTCTCTGTTTTAAAGGTACGTGACTGTAAATGTCAGCATTATAATATATGAAGTCTCTGTTTCTTTTCCACAGTTCCATTCATTGGCTCCCATGTATTACAGAGGCTCTGCAGCAGCTGTCATTGTGTATGATATCACTAAGCTGGTGAGTTTCACTACAGGAGACTTTTGTATAAGTTTGTGTTAAATTTCTCCTGAGGGAACGACGCTGAAAATGTCACATGCATCTCCTCTGAAGTTTCAGAAACATCTCAACAATGTCTGAAATTGTGCTCAGATTTACCAAAATTCCAAAGATCAATTGTTTATGGCTTATTTTACTAGACACATCTGAGACCGAGTTTTATGCTTAAATACTTTAAGACTCTTGAAAAATGCAACCTTAAACTCAACTCAACTTTATTTATATAGCGCTTTTACAATTTTCATTGTTACAAAGCAGCTGTGCATGAGACATATTGACTATAAGCAAAATAATTAAAGTTGTACCTGCAGAAACAAGAAAAGGTTGAAAACACAGAAGACAGACATACCCACATATAAAACACTCCACACACACAATATGCACACGTACTAACACACATAGACATAGAGACACACACACACACACACGGATGCGCACGCACACACACACAACACACACACACACACACACACACACACACGTACGTACACAGACAAGTACGCACACACACACGCTCAGTGAGAGCACACATTTAGGATAAAGGAGAGAGAAGCACAGGTCAAATATAACAGACTATAAATTCCTATATGCAATATTAATTAAGTAAAACTTTAAAATTCTAAAGCAGCCCCCCCGGTCAGGCAGATAGTGCAAAAACAGTATGCAAACGGTGGCGAGGAACCCAAAACTCTAATCGAGAAAAAAAACCTCAGGAGAACCCAGGCCCAACCAGGGGATTCCAGTTCCCCTCTGGCAAAAGCTGCTGCCTCTGCACAAGCTCCAGAGACTTGCACAACAAGGCTAAATAAAATAAATAAACTTAATAATAAAATAAATTATAGTTTAAGATTATCATTAATAATCTAATAGCATTTGAAATTTTGTGGTGAAGACATGTCAAGAGACCGCGTCCTTCTTTATCCAGCTCTATCATCTCAGCTCTTGTCAGGTCCCCACTTCCCATTCTCCGCTCTACCATCAGGTCAGGCCATGAACTGCATCCTGCTCGCTGTGGTAACCTTGGAACAATGAGACAAGACTGGCTGAGAGTAGAGTACTGTTCTGTACTCTTTGATGCAACAAGTACATCAGTGTGTTTTTGGTTCCGGTTGATCTAACTAATGCAGCCTAAACCCTCAGAAGATTTATATTATGGAAGAGTAGTGTATGCAAGATTAAAAAGATGCGTCTTTAGTCTAGATTTAAACTGACAGAGTGTGTCTGCCTCCCGGACAGTGCAGGGAAGACTATTCCAAAGTTTAGGCGCTAGATAGGAAAAGGATCTACCACCTGCACTTGATTTTGAAATTCTAGGTATTACCAACTGACAGGACGCCTGAGAGCGTAATGCACGTGAAGGACTGTAATACAAAAGGAGTTCATTCAAGTACTGAGGAGCTAAACCATGTAAGGCTTTATAGGTAATAAGCAAGATTTTAAAGTTAACGCGATGCTTTATAGGTAACCAGTGCAAGGTTGACAGAACCGGGCTAATATGTTCATACTTTTTTGTACGTGTAAGAACTCGAGCTGCCGCGTTTTGGACCAATTGGAGTTTTTGTAATAAGCCTGCAGGGCAACCACCTAACAGTGCATTACAGTAGTCTAGTCTTGATGTCATGAATGCATGAATTAACTTCTCTGCATCTGACATTGACAGCATATGACGTAGTTTAGATATATTCTTAAAATGGAAAAACGCAATTTTACAGGTGTTGGCGACGTGGCTCTCAAATGACAGATTACTATCGAATAGAACGCCAAGATTCTTTGCTGACGACGAGGGTTTTATGGAACATCCGTCAATAGTTAAACAGTATTCTTGGTTGTTACTTATAGCAGTTTTCGGTCCAATAAGTAACACTTCCGTTTTGTCCGAGTTCAGTAATAAAAAGTTGTTACTCATCCAGTTTTTTATATCGACTATGCATTCCATTATTCATGGAACTGCTGTGTTTCATGAGGCTTCGAGGAAATATAAAGTTGAGTATCATCAGCATAACAGTGAAAGCTAACTCCGTGTCGCTTTATTATATCTCCTAGAGGTAGCATGTATAATGCGAAGAGCAGAGGCCCTAAGACTGAGCCCTGTGGTACACCGTACTGGACTTGCGATTTGCGTGACACCTCATTGTTTATTGCTACAAATTGAAAACGGTCGGATAAATAAGATTTAAACCATTTCAAAGCTATTCCCTTAATGCCGACATAATTTTCGAGTCTATGTAGGAGTGTGCTGTGGTCAATGGTTTCGAATGCAGCACTAAGGTCTAGCAGCACCAATAACGAGATACAACCTCGTCAGACGCCAATAGCAGATCATTTGTAACTCTGATCAAAGCAGTCTCTGTACTGTGACATGCTCTAAATCCAGACTGGAATTCTTCATTGATGTCATTCCTTTGGAGGAAGGAGCATAATTGAGTTGAAACTACTTTTTCCAGAACTTTAGATATGAAAGGTAGATTCGATATAGGCCTGTAGTTCCTTAGTTCTCTAGGGTCGAGTTGGGGTTTTTTGACAAGGGGCCTTATAACAGCCACCTTATATGCTTTAGGCACATGTCCTAATGTCAGAGATGAGTTAATAATACCAAGAAGAGGATCTATAATTTCTGGGAGCATCTCTTTCAGTAGATTTGTAGGTATAGGGTCTAGTATGCATGTTGTTGATTTAGATGATCTAATAATTTTAGACAGCTCATCTTGATCTACGGTATAAAATAATTGCATTTTCTCCTTAAGGGCGCTGTAGTTAGTTTGTTCAGCGGGTTTCACTTCTGATTGCATTGTTATAATTTTTTCTCTAATATCTTGGATTTTATATGTGAAGTAGTTCATAAATTCATCACTGCTATGCTGATATACAGGATCAGAAGTCACTGACGATTTATTTTTTGTTAATTTAGCCACCGTGTTAAATAAAAACCTAGGGTTGTGCTGGTTTTCTTCTATTAGTGATGAAAAGTAGGCGGATCTAGAAGTTATTAGGGCTTTCCTGTATTTTCGAATACTATCCTTCCATGCTGTACGAAATACCTCTAATTTAGTTTTCTTAAAGTTGCGCTCCATTTTTCGGGCCGCTTTCTTTAGAGCCTGAGTGTGTTCATTATACCACGGTGTGGGGCTGCCATTTTTAATCTTCTTTAAACGTAGTGGAGCAACTTTGTCTAGCGTTACCGAGAAGGTGGAATTAAAATTTTCAGTGGTAATGTCAAGATCTTCAACGTTATTTCTCATGATTTGAGACAATTCGGGCAGATTATCGAGAAACGCATCTTTGGTAGTTGAAGTTATTGTTCTACCATATTTGTAACAATGAGTTTTATTTGCAGCCGTAGGCCAGTGAAGCAAACATAATACCAGATAATGATCCGAAATGTCTTCACTCTGCTGAAGGATTTTAACGTCGTCCACATTTATACCGTAAGACAGTATTAAATCTAAAGTATGATTACGAAGGTGAGTGGGTCCTGACACATGTTGACTAATGCCCATGGAGTTAAGAGTGTCTTTGAAAGCCATTCCTAAGGCATCTGTAACGTTATCTACGTGGATGTTAAAGTCACCAACGACAAGGAGTCTATCTGCGGCCAGTACTAGTTCTGATAAGAACCCACCAAATTCTTTAATAAAATCTGTGTGGTGCCCTGGAGGCCTATATACAATAGCTAGAATCAATTTAAAAAGAGTTTTATCTTTAGTATTAGGTGTTGAAACATGAAGAACCATGACTTCAAAAGAATTATATTTAGAGTTCGACTTCTGGGAAATGCTAAGAGAGTTATTGTAAAGTGCTGCGACACCTCCCCCTCTGCCTTTTAGACGAGGCTCGTGTTTATAATAATAATCTTGGGGGACAGATTCATTTAAAGCAATATAATCATCTGGTTTTAGCCATGTTTCTGTCAAACAGAGCATGTCTATTTTATGATCTGTTATCATATCGTTAACAAAAAGTGCTTTATTAGAGAGAGATCTAATATTTAGCAATCCGAGTCGTAACAGTTGATTATCTGTATTTTGTTCATGTTTAGTTTGTTTAACGTTTATTAAATTACTTTCAAGAGGTTTACGCATTATTTTATGTTTGCTAATCCGGGGGACAGACACAGTCTCTATTTTGTGATGTTTGGGAGAACGGATTACTACATGTTGTACATTTTGTGTATTCTGCGACGTGGACGGCAAGCAGACAGTTGGTTAAGCCATTCTGTCTGCTCTCTGACCTGGGCCCCAGCGAGTCAAGTTTTTAAACCCCAATAGCATAATAAGACTCATTCACTGGATGGTAGATGGATGGCGCCGCGGATAACGTCTACTAAAGGTGTCCTGTAAAACTTACAGATTTATACCATTTGGGTGTAACTAGACTTACAGCATAATTAGTGTATGCTAATTTAATTACTCTCTGACCAAGTAACAGTAAAGGGATTACTCATTTTGTAAGTTTAATTACAGTTAGCTTCTGATGTAATTAAATAAATACTTTGTAGTAATATCATGTTAGTGCAAAGTGGAATTGACAATTCACACGAATTCCAAAGTCTACTTTACACATTATCCCAGGTGCTTTGACACTTTGCGTTCCAATATTTATGTAAATTGGATTAAGTGTCGTAAACATTTAATTTTAGTACTTGATCTCAATTAAACTTATGGAGTGGTAATGTAGTCTCAGTGCTCTTGGATACTGAAATCATCCGAACCTTATAAGTAGTTGCCAGGTGCCCACACTTAAAGGAAAACTACTTAAGAAGGACGTTCCACTTTATTAAGCAGGCCAAGGTTTCAGCAATATGGGAAAGAAAAAGGATCTGTCTGCTGCCGAAAAGCGTCAAATAGTGCAATGTCTTGGACAAGGTATGAAAACATTAGATATTTCACGAAAACTTAAGCGAGATCATCGTACTGTGAAGAGATTGTGGCTGATTCAGAGCACAGAAGGGTTCGTGCAGATAAAGGCAGAATGAGGAAGGTTTCTTCCAGACAAATTCATCGGATTAAGAGAGCAGCTGCAAAAATGCCATTGCAAAGCAGCAAACAGGTATTTGAAGCTGCTGGTGCCTCGGGAGTCCCGAAAACCTCAAGGTGTAGGATCCTCCAGATGCTTGCAGTTGTGCATAAACCTACTATTCGGCCACCCCTAACCAATGCTCACAAGCAGAAACGTTGCAGTGGGCCCACACATACATGAAGACTAATTTTCAAACAGTCTTGTTTACTGATGAGTGCCGTGCAACCCTGGATGGTCCAGATGGATGGAGTAGTGGATGGTTGGTGGATGGCCACCATGTCCCAACAAGGCTGCGACGTCAGCAAGGAGGTGGCGGAGTCATGTTTTGGGCTGGAATCATGGGGAGACAGCTGGTGGGCCCCTTTAGGGTCCCTGAAGGTGTGAAAATGAACTCTGCAAGGTATGTAGAGTTTCTGACTGAGCACTTTCTTCCATGGTACAAAAAGAAGAACCATGCCTTCCGTAGCAAAATCATCTTCATGCATGACAATGCACCATCTCATGCTGCAAAGAATACCTCTGTGTCATTGGCTGCTATGGGCATAAAAGGAGAGAAACTCATGGTGTGGCCACCATCCTCCCCTGACCTCAACCCTATTGAGAACCTTTGGAGCATCCTCAAGCGAAAGATCTATGATGGTGGGAGGCAGTTAGCATCAAAACAGCAGCTCTGGGAGGCTATTCTGACATCCTGCAAAGAAATTCAATCAGAAACTATCCAAAAACTCACAAGTTCAATGGATGCAAGAATTGTGAAGGTGATATCAAAGAAGGGGTCCTATGTTAACATGTAACTTGCCCTGTTAGGATGTTTTTGATTGAAATAGCTTTTGATTTCAGTAAATATGACCTCCTAATGCTGCAAATTCAACAAATGACCATTTTCAGTTTTTTACAACCTATGAAATGTTTTCAAACTCTGTTGTGCATAATAATTTGGAACAGTGCATTTTGAGTTTTTCATTTTTTAAATAAATACTGTTGTCAGTGGGAGGTTTGTTCAATAAAATTCCAAATGTACCCTAACTGTTGATTACTTGAAAATTATACTGACTGTCATTTGCATCGACAAATTAGGAAAACCAGAGAAAGATATCATTTGCATAATAATTTGGAACGCAGTGTAAGATGAGATAAATAATCACAGCCTATAGCACTATTTTGTGCCTGGTTAAACCAGATTGCAGGTAGAAAAAGATGCAGACACCACAGTGAGCGTTTAAAAGCTTGTTTGTTTGCTCTCCAAAAAAAAGAGAATTTATATCTTCACTTGTTTGTTCATGTTTAATCACTCATATCTGTTTTTAACAAAGATTTCACATCCGGATTGAAAAAAAACATTATCAACGTTTCTCCTGGGTAGTATGGATATAAAGTAGCCCAGATTTCTTCAATCATCCCAACAACAAGCTACAGTTAACACCAGATGGCTAGAGTTGGTTTATCATTGACACTGTGGGGAGAGTTGATGAAAGGGTTGCCAGACCTTGCAAAATTCCTTCTCTTGAGTGACATAAAAAAAGCAGAACGTATGTAATACTCAGAGGTGGGTAGAGTAGCCAAAATCTTTACTCAAGTAAAAGTACAAGTAACTAGAGAAATTGTTACTCAAGTAAAAATAAAAGTCACTATTTTAAAAATTACTTGAGTAAAAGTAAAAAACTATGCAATGAAAAAACTACTCAAGTAGCTAGTTACTTAGTTACTTTGTATCTGATTATATAGACCTACTACATAAAATTAATATTAACGCCAATATTTTAATATTGTATTTTAATCACTATTTTTAATTATCATAAGCAGATATCTTTGCAATATACAAACAGAGACTAAAGAATAAACATACAAAGAGACAACCATTTCTGTAAATTTCATCTACAGTAGTCCTGATGTCAATGTAGTTTACACAACTTATTTAGAATAATAGACCATGTCAAACTAAAGCATGAACTAAACTCAGAGCATTTCCTAAGATGATCTAGAACATCTGCAGTGCTCTCTTAAATGAAATACACATTTTTGAACAAAGCTCATGTTTTCTCGTGTTGTGTCACGTGTGTGTTGTGAAACGCTCTTACTTGTAAACAAACAGTAAACAGTGAACCACACGCCCATCAACACGTTTTCTTCCTTCTGTTCTTCAAATGTATATTTCTGCAAGCCCACGTCTCTGTCTGACAGGTAACGCGCATGTTGCGGTGTCTGACGAACAGGTCGCGGGTGCACGCATATGGCGGGCATTTATCATTGCTAGCAAACAATATGACACATTTGCAGTTTTGATTGTATATATATAGATTAATATCCACTTCATCCAACGCTCTTTGTGTTCTGCGTGTTCTTAAATTTCGCGCTACGAGGAGTGAGTAATCCTGCTTCAGATGAATCAGATCGTGCTGCGAATGAACAAATCATTTGAACTGATTCATTAGCCTATTCAAATGGTTTTGCCCATTGTTCAATTAATGCTTTCAAAGGAATCGACTCAAACGAATCGATCACTCGGGAATGCCCGTAAAAAGAGACGACAACCTTGAAATAAACAACGCGTTTTAAAAAGCATATTTTAAAATGAAGGAACGAAGGAACGTCACGCAATGTAAGTTATGTAACGAAGTAAAAGTACAGATTTTCTATTAGAAATTTACTCAAGTAAGAGTAAAAGTACACACTTTTAATTTTACTTAAAAAGTACATATTTTCCAAAATGTTTCTCAAGTAACTGTAACGACGTAAATGTAGCGCGTTACTACCCACCTCTGATTTCAAGTAAATCTCAAGTACATTTATGCGATATGAATAATCTACAGTATGATTCAGCCAAAGAGTCTGGTTAGGAAATCATATACCTCATGCACAAAGATAAAATCAAATTTTTGGAAAGCATCACAGTTGAAGTCCCTTGAAGTGTACATCTATTGAAACAATGGCTATGGCTAAATCTAATATTACTGTTACTCTTCTTGTTCACTGTTTCTCTCCGATCTTCCGCAGGTCGACAGATTCCACCATTGGAAGGCACGGATGCTGAAAGTAACGAATCTTTCAAACTGACACGACAAACTCCTCCTTCCACCAAACGCTGCTGTTAAACACCCGTCACTCCCGCAGTTACGCCACAAACACTCCGTCCCACTAACTGCAGCAGTGCACATGCTAGTGCCTTACTATAGTGTACTACATAGTGTACTACTGTAAACATGCTTCCTGCGCGTTTATAGACAATGAGGAATTCGACGATATTACTTTGCCTTGTCATTTACAGCACAATATCTGTCCATTGCACAAATATTAGGTTGAAATATCACTTTGAAAAAACAATTTGGATATGGTCTAATGAAGATGAACGGATTAGTTTTATACATTTGTATTGAAACCATTTTTCATATATTTTCTAAGAATGTACACAAGCTCAAGTGCCTTATGGCATTAGTTTGCTATTTTTTTACATGTTCTAATGCAAAACTTTTATTTTTTGTTTATAACTAACTTGAATTTATTTGATCACTTTAAATTCCCATCATGTGTTCGTTGATGTTTATACGTAATATAGGTACAGGCAGAATAAAATAACTGGTGAACGGCACAGAAACAGTTAAAAAACATCTGATTTATTACTGAACTTCGTAACGTGTGTGAACGTTTTTAGGCTATGTTATATTATAAATGTAGTTAAATATATCAGAAACATCAGGCAAAATAATAATGCAAAACACCTTTTTAAGTGACAGTTCCTTTGACCTTCCCTTCCTTTAAGGAGAGAGAAATGTGGAAATATGCCACCAGAGGGCAGAATTTACTGTGAAAGGAATGATTCCGTTAAAAAAGTCCCAGGGTCTCTGGTTATAGCTTAATTGGAAAAGCGAGTTAGTAAAGTTTGAGTAAAAGTCTGTCACTTACAGTACAATCGTTTCAAAGTCACTAATTTAAGCATTTATTTAGAGTACACACAAGTACAAGATTTGTAAGGGTACATTAAACTCTTAAAACAAAATAAGTTTTTCTTAAAAATGACCTCACATACTCCTAGATCAGTTCTCCGTTGTCATGCCCTGTTGCTGGCGCCTCATTTCGCCACCTGAGGGCGCTATGCTACTCTGTACTGCCTGTGTTTTTGTAAGGACTCCGGTTCCCATCATGCTTTGTCTCGTTATCGTGTATATGTCTCACCTATGTCTAATTACCTGTTTGTACTTTCATCTGTGTATATATAGCCCTGGGGCATGTTCAAACTCAAACCGGTGCGCAACATTTTGCTACGGTTTCCGGGTTGAACGACATGTTTCCTGGAAACGGTTTGCAACAGGGTTTGAGATACATTTTCTCTTGTTTGGTGGGTGTGTCAAGAATTTCAGCCCAATCAGCAGCAACATGTGTATAACCCACGTGGTGTTAAAGCGACAGCTCGCGCAATGGGAAGTAAAGTTGTTTACAATGTGTCTGCTGCAGCTCGGTATGCGCAACAATTGAAGATATTAGAAGAGATGTATTTTACAATATTAAACACGCATTTATATCGATTTCATCAGTCTCCGAAATTCTTCAAAAAGAACTCAAAGAATGGCCTTCTCAGCTGCCATAGTTAAACTCTTGCGTCATCACAACAGGGTGTTCAATCGCACCACCGTTTATGTTTAAAAAACGTTTTGCCACGTTTTGTCGGGGCTGAACGCAGCCCTGGTGTTAAGTTGTCTGTTGTGAGTCGTTGTTGTATGTGCTCCCTCGTGTTTCTCGGGCCATTGAGCCACCTTTATGTGTCTTTTTGATAAAATATTTTACTGCACGTGGATCCGCTCCGCGACATCTGTCTATCAGAAATCTAGTATATCTAATGCTGTTATTTGTTTAGATCGTTGCAAAAAAAATCTTGTTTAACTTCTTCGTTGTTTGTACAATGTCAAATTAATTATAATGTATCCTGTATCTGGATAATGTCATGTGATGTCAAGCGTTTTTCATTACACATTTTGGTCGTTCCTTGTATTTGTATTGTTTAAACATATCTTTCGTCAGTTAACTTAAACTGCTCTTGTGTGATGTGGTGATAATGGTATGAAGCACAGTTTGTACCGGATGTCATTAATAAACCATGCGTGCATTATGTGCACATTTTCACCTGTATGGTATTTCCTGTTTTTTCCCCACTGTAATTTATTTAATTTTTCTGATATATTGTTCCAAAAGGAGGAAAAGCAAACCATAGTTCCCTTTCTGTCGGTCTCTCGACGTTGTGTCGAACCGACAGATGGGGTGCGTCCCTGAGAACCAATCGTTTCTGACTACTTAGAAAAGGCCAATGAAAATTGGCAAATGAAATTTGCATGCCGGACTCCGCCCCGGACATCCGGGTATAAAAGGGAGACGGCGTGCATCATTCATTCACCTTTTGTTCTTCGGAGCCTTCGGTTATGAAGATCTTCTCTTGCTGCTTAGCAAAAGCTCTACATTGCCGGTTCTACAACGTGGTGCAGCGGACTGTCCCTTCCTGCAGCGACTTCCCCTGGGCGTCTCGGCGGTTCCAGAGGTGTTCGAGCCTGCAGACGGTGACTCACTGTCTGCATTCTAAAAGAGCTAATTTCTCCAGCGTGGCATGTCCCGCTGTTCTCTTGGGTGCGGTGTCCTCATCGAGGATGGGGACAAGCACGATGTCTGTGTCAGGTGTTTGGGGGTCCAACACGCTGAGACAGCCTTCGTGGACTCATCTTGCCCGCACTGCGGGCAGATGGTCATAGAGACGTTGCGGTCACGGGTGGCTGTTTTCTCCCGAGAATCAGCCACCACCTCGCATGCTTCCCGGGCTGTGACGAGGATGGCTAAGGCCATTCCGTTCGCCAAGGCGAGCGGCGAGGGTGATATGGGGATTTCTGCGAGCGCTAATCCGTCAGCCAAGTGCTCGCGGACCGCTCGCACCCCGTCTCGCTCGCCTCATTGTTCCCCAGCTGGCAGTGCAACACCGTCAGCGTAGTCCTTCACGCAGTCGGACACGATGCGTGATGAGGATGAGATGTCCATCACAGCATCGGAGAGCGAATTGCTGGCATCCGATCCCGACGACTCTCTGCAGCTCCCCCCTAGGGGGGTACGAGCTCAGGAGGAGGCGGATGTCGAGATGTCGGCCATGCTTTCCCAGGCCGCCGTGTGCATTGGGTTAGAGTGTACTCCGGTGCCTCTCCCCCAGCGCTCACGGTTGGATACGTGGTTCTTGGGCTCTGAGCGCGACTCCAAGCCGCGCCCAACCCCTGTTCCATTTTTCCCGGAGGTGCATGAGGAACTGGCGAAGATGTGGAACGCCCCCTTTTCGGCGCGTACACGTCAAACTGGTTCCGTCGCTCTCTCTTCCCTCGATGGTGGGGCGGCTAGGGGTTACGTCGACGTGCCCCACTGCCGCGGGCCAAGCTGCCTCCTCTCTCCACGCCATGGCCATCCTGCATGTCCATCAGGCCAAGGCGTTGAAGGAGATCCATGAGGGTAAGACCGACCCGGGGTTAATGCAGGAACTCCGCACTGCCACCGACCTCGCTCTAAGGGCGACCGCGCGGGCCCTGGGTCGGGCGATGTCCACCATGGTGGTCCAGGAGAGGCATCTCTGGCTCAACCTTGCGCAGATGAGCGACGCCGAGAAAGTCCGCTTTCTCGACGCACCCATTGCGCAGGGTGGGCTGTTTGGTGACTCTGTCGAGGACTTCGCTCAGCAGTTCTCGACGGTGAAGAAGCAGACGGAGGCGATTAGCCATATTCTTCCCCGCCGGGACTCGGCCGCCCGTAGGCCTTCGAGTTCCCGTGCGGCCTCTGCTTCCCAGCAGCCCCGGCCCCCTTCGAAGCCAGCTCCGGTTCCAGCGCTCCCTACCCAGGCGGCACTCCGGATGAGGGCGTTGAAGGGGAGACCACCACCCCTTCAACAACCTTCAAGGAAGAAGCGTTCCTGACGGGAAGACCCCAGGGAGGTTAATACCATCGGGCCCGTATCCAGCCATGACATCGTTGGACGGTCGATCCGGGACGGTTCCTGCCCCGTTCCTACATCAGCTAGGCTGGAGGGGACCTAGCGCCCACTTTTTCACAAAAAGAGTTTCCTATCACCCTGGGTGTTCTTCACAGCCGCTCTCACCCTCTGTCAGACGGTGTTCGGCCACTCGACGTTGCGTCTTGGCGAGGCGCAACATCGAATGTATTTTGCAGCCCTCAGCACTCTCAAATCGACGGTGCGGGGACCTGCATCGCCAGGCAGGCAAACCAGCAGAGCCAGTCTTCTTCCCGGGGGCTCCCCGGCGAGAGACCTGCACTGCCAGCCATCGAACCACCCCCCGGGGGGTCGATGAAGCAGATCGTTCCCTTAGTCCCCCTGTCACGGTCCGTGGGAGCTTGGCTCGAGCTTCCCACACCGTCACGGTGGCTGAGAAGGACGATCCGTCTCGGCTACGCGATCCAGGTTGCCAGAAACCCACCCAAGTTTTGGAGCATCCTCGTCACCTCGGTCAGAGGCCGGGATGCTCCCGTACTACGGAGCGAGGTCGCCACCCTTCTGGCGAAGGGTACGATCGAGTCCGTCCCCTTAGCCGAGATGTCCAAGGGGTTTTACAGCCCTTACTTCATCGTCCCCCAAAAAAGCGGGGGGGTGCGCCCCATCCTAGAGCTGCATACCCTGAACAGACACCTGCACAAGCTGCCGTTCAGGATGCTCACGCAGAAGCGCATCCTGGCATCCGTCAGATGTCAGGATTGGTTCATGGCAATCGACCTGAAGGACGCTTACTTTCATGTCTCGATTCTCCCTCGTCATCGCCCGTTCCTACGGTTCGCTTTCGAGGGTCGGGCATATCAGTACAGAGTCCTCCCCTTCGGTCTGTCTCTGTCTCCACGAGTCTTTACGAAGATCGTGGAGGCCGCCCTCTCTCCCCTCAGGGAGAGAGGTGTGCGGGTACTCAACTATCTCGACGACTGGCTTATCTTGGCTCACTCGCGAGATCTGTTGTGTGCACACAGGGACCTAGTGCTCCGGCACCTAGATCGATTGGGACTACAGGTCAACTGAGAGAAGAGCATGCTCTCCCCTGTGCAGAGCATCCTCTATCTTGGTATGGAACTCAACTCTGTCACCATGACAGCGCGACTGTCCGCAGTACGCGCCCAGTCGGTGTTGAACTGCCTGGATCATTTCACGCAGTCGGCGGTTCCCCTGAAACTATTTCAGAGGCTCCTGGGACACATGGCATCCTCGGCGGCGGTGATACCCCTCGGGTTGATGCACATGAGGCCGCTTCAACACTGGCTCCTGAGTCTAGTTCCTTGGGGAGCGTGGCACACCGGCAGCAGGCAGATGGTGATTTCGCCTCTCTGCTGACGCACACTAACCCCGTGGTCTTCCATGGCCTTCCTTCGGGCAGGGGTACCCCTAGGGCAGGTTACGAGGCATGTCGTGGTGACAACAGACGCCTCCCTGCATGGTTGGGGTGCAGTGTGCAACGGGCACGCAGTGTCAGGGCTTTGGACGGGCCCCCGCCTGCGCTGGCATATCAATTGCCTAGAGTTGTGGCAGGGCAAGCACGTGCTGGTCCGGTCAGACAGCACTACTGCAGTAGCGTCATGGTGGCGTTCGCTCACTGCAGTTAACACGACTTGCCCGACGCCTCCGGTGGAGTCAGCAGGTGATCCGCTCCCTGCGTACCACGTATATCCCAGGCGACCTGAACCAGACAGCCGACGCGCTCTCTCGTCAGTCTCTAGCTACCATTTCTCAGGCTAGGGCACCTGCCACTAGGCGACTGTACGCCTACAAGTGGCGCCTCTTCTCGACCTGGTGTGCTTCTCGAGGAGAAGACCCACAGAGTTGTGCGATCGGGTCCGTGCTGTCCTTCCTACAAGAGAGACTCGAGACTAACCTCTCCCCCTCCACACTGAAAGTGTATGTAGCCGCCATTGCTGCTCATCACAACTCAGTTGCTGGGAAGTCTCTAGGGCAGCACAACCTGGTCATTAGATTCCTAAGGGGTGCGAGGAGGCGTAACCCACCTCGTCCGCACTCCATACCCTCTTGGGACCTGGATGTAGCCCTGTCAGGTCTTGCCAGGCCCTCCTTCGAGCCCCTAGGAGATGCCTCTCTTCCTCATCTTACGATGAAGACGGTTCTCCTTTTGGCGCTCGCCTCCATCAAGAGGGTAGGGGATCTACAGGCTTTCTCCGTGTCCCCTGACTGCCTAGAATTCGGACCCAGGGATTCTCATGTTATCCTGAGACCTCGGCCCGGCTACTTGCCCAAGGTTCCCACCGCTCCCTTTCGGGACCAGGTGGTGAACTTACAGGCACTCCCCACTGGGGAGGAAGACCCAACCCCGTCCGTGTTGTGTCCAGTACGCGCGCTGCGCCTCTACTTAGACCGCACACAGAGTTTCAGGAGCTCGGATCAGCTCTTTGTCTGTTTCGGAGGTCAGCAACAGGGGAGAGCTGTCTCCAAGCAGAGGTTGGCCCACTGGATTGTGGACGCTGTCAAGGCAGTTTACTAATCCCTAAATCGCCCGTGCCCCCTAGAAGTGAGGGCCCACTCCATCCGGCGTGTTGCCTCCTCTCGCAGACATTTGCAGAGCTGCGGGTTGGGCTACACCCAACACCTTCGCGAGGTTTTACAACCTCCGCGTAGAGCCGGTGTCAGCCCGCATCCTGCATGGCCACATGTAGGACCGGCAACTGGTAGGGTGTACGCCTGTTCGGTTCTTTTCCCCCTCTCTCGAGTGGGTCAGTATACCGATTTAGCCTCCCTTCTTTCCCCACTGGGCGAAGAACAGGCACTCCATCCATCACTAAGCAAGCACCCCCTGGGGCGGGCTGGGCAGAGCAGCCCTGCCCCTTAGGCCGGGTATCACCTGAGTTATTCGCAGCATAGCTCTAACCGGACCTAGTGCTACCAGACGTTGCAACTCCCCAGTAGGGCGGTTCCGTCTGATGTATCCTCATGCTGGTTCCCACCTTGGTAACCCATGACCTCCCCGGGTGGACCTCCACCTCGCGGTTTTCTCTTCAGCCGCACTTTCTTCCCATGAGTTCTTCCCCATCGGTGAGACCATGTTGGTATCTCCACTATTCTCCTCCCTGCGGTAGGAAGTGGTCTCTGTAGCGCATCCCCCACTTGAGGAAGTAGCGCTTACCCAGTGCCTTACGGTTCCGGGCGGCTTCTCGCTGTTAGAGAAACAAGGCCGCCGCCTGTGAGGCCGAAGGTAGGGGCCTTCCCACCTTTCAAGAAAGCTCTGGGACCCCCTACCTACCCACTGGTAGGTTACAATTTCGCGGTAGCGTTCACGGCTGACACGCCCAGGCCAGTCACCGTCGCTTCGTTGAGATTGTGACAGGGCACAGTGTTATGGCGTTTTCCATTGGAACCCCATCTGTCGGTTCGACACAACGTCGAGAGACCGACAGAAAGGGAACGTCTCGGTTACGTTTGTAACCTCGGTTCCCTGATGGAGGGAACGAGACGTTGTGTCCTCTTGCCACAACACGTGCTGTCCTCTGCAGCAGTCGTGAGAGGTCTCAGGCTCCTCAGAACTAAGGTGAATGAATGATGCACGCCGTCTCCCTTTTATACCCGGATGTCCGGGGCGGAGTCCGGCATGCAAATTTTATTTGCCAATTTTCATTGGCCTTTTCTAAGTAGTCGGAAACGATTGGTTCTCAGGGACGAACCCCATCTGTCGGTTCGACACAACGTCTCGTTCCCTCCATCAGGGAACCGAGGTTACAAACGTAACCGAGACGTTATACGAAATAAGGTTTGTTTTGGAGTGTCTAGCAGAGGTTACCCTACAGAAATCCCAAAAGAGCAGTTTAATGCATGGTGAGAGTTTGTTTCTGTTTAATCATTACGTTCACCACAGGGCTAAACTTTCTACATTGTTACTGTATCTTCAGCAAAATATCTGTTTTGGATAAGTGCTGTTTTTCCCTTGTGCTGTTAATTGCTGTGACATTTGCAGGCTTTAACTGTGTTGTCATGATGACCATACAGACTCTGAGGATGAAGACAATTGGAAAATGTATGTACGACAGGACATTATTTTACAAACAGCACTTGAATGAGATCTTTCTTCTGTCCTCTCTGAAAAATCTGCTAGACAACAGTCCAGAGCTCCCTTTACATCGTTTATCTTCATTCTACCGGATGTTTGCAGTCTTCAACATGGTAAATGTTCAGATCTTTCTGTCGATCGTTTTAAAGGAGAATAAAATCTTTAATCATTTACCTTTCGTCATCCCCTCATGTCATTCCAAACCTGTATGACTTTCTTTCTTGTGCAGAACACAAAAGATATTTGGGGCGCCAGAAATAAACCGTAAAATAACGGGTTTTCCCTGTAAAATTACATTTCCCCTCTTTTTCTTGTAAATTTGCGGTCTTTTTCTGTAATTTTGCGGGTTTTGACCATATTTCAAAAAATACTTTAAAAATCTGTAAAAAACAGTAAACATTTTTTTACGTGGAAAATCTAAAAAATAAATGTAATATCTTGACATTAACTGGAAAAGTGTTTATTGATCATTATAAAAATGGTCAAATAATTATAGATATCTTGGTTTTTAGTTTTCTATGCTCATTTTGTCTCATTTGAAATTATTAGTCATCTTGAGGCCCCCTTGGAAGTCTCTTTTCGCAAAAGAACCATCTCTTTCCTACCTTTTTATAATCTGAAGAATTCTTTTGCCACAAAGAACCTTTTGAAGAAACACAAAGGTTCTTCTGATGTTAAAGGTTCTTCTATGGCATAGTATTTTAGCTATAATATCAAGAGAATTTGTTCCTACGGGCTTCATAACATCAGTTCAAGCAAAACTGAATCGTGATGTTATGACCAAGAGCAGTGGCGGTTCTACATTGAATTACACCCTGGGCGAGACCCCCTTCGAGCCCCCCCAAAAAAATACCACAAAATTCTGCACAAACAGTTATATTTTATTATAACAACATAAGTGAAAATTATATTTCTCAATTGCACAAATCCTTCATTAGAACATTTGAAAAGCACTTAAGAGAATCCAGTTATTTAACTATTGCTATTACAACAGGAAACACTTTTTAAGGTGCACAATCTCCACCAACATTGCCAAAAGACAATGAACACAATTCTGGACAAAATATGACAGTATAAGTTATCAGAACTTAAATAAATATACACTATATACATAAATGTGCCAAAAATAAACACAAACTTAAGAGTTATACCCACAAATTAACATTAACCCTTCATTCATGACATGGATACCGTAATAATCATACAGAGAGAACATAGTTGCATACCTTTATCTTTTGCTCGTTTCTCCTCTTCTTCTTTTCTTTTTTTTCTAAATTGGGCACCTGATGGCTTTGACCTTTTCCTGTCCATCTCTGTGTTTATTTGGCACTCGACAATCAACAGATTTCCCATCCACCCCAACACAACCAGAAGTCAAGACTAAACCAATAGAGTGTTTTCACGACGCGTCATCAATCCGGAAGTCGGCCATGTTGGAGGCATTGAAAGTAAGCACTGCTATTGAACCTAATGGAAATCGCAGATTTTGCTGGAGAAAAAATGATTCTTCTTTAGAAATAACTGTGAAAATAAAGCTCTTTAATGCAAGTCGATCACACCCCAGAATCGCTATAGCCATGTGCTGTAACATCACGTGCAGTATAATTAATTATTTTCTGAACTTCACTCACGAGTCAGCAGTATTGATTGATGACGCGTCGTGAAAACACTAATGGTGACCACATAATCGTTTTGTATTACCTATTTTTATTAGCCATTTCACACAGCTTCTGTGCACGGCACCTTATCAGCAAGCAAGGGCGCCAATTTGCCAATTCCCCACACAGTGAAATGATAGATAATAGAAAACCGCTTCGCGGTGGCAGCGCAGAGGATTTTTTTTACTGCTCGTGCCGCCCCCCATGTATCATGAAAAAATTCCGCCCCGGGTGGCTGTCCTGTTCGCCCTTGCCAAAAACCGCTACTGACCAAGAGACTTCGATCGATTTGAACGATTGTTTCAATTAGTCACCTTCTGAGAAAAAAAACTTTAATTTCCTTTCCCTTTCGATGTAAGTGCTTAATCTTCTTCGTATTGCCTCTGCCGGAGAAAATAAAGGCCTTTCTGTCCTGTGTGGATTATTTCTTAAGTCCTCGACCCTCTTGCTGACCCCACTCTCATCTCGAGTAAACCATCAGTGACCTCTCTAATGGCCAGAGGTGATGCGGGTCTGTGACAAGTTGACGTTGGCCTATATTACTTTTCCACACTTCTGCTCCCGTTTAACAGATCCACGTGCTGCCGCCCACTTCATGCCTGGACTTTCTCACCGAGGAAACAAGTCGGCGATCCAAGAGAGGAGAGCGGAACGAAATAACTTGTGACCAAATGTCAGAAAATTGTGTAGCCCATGTCGCCATGGGTACCAGTTGGGTAGAGACAACAACAGTGGATGCAGACCGGAAAGGAAGGATGATGGTTTTATTCTTCTTGTGCTGTGGTTGGTGTGAGGTTGTCATCCCTGCTTTCTCTTTTTATTCCTCACAAAGTGGCTAAAATATGAAGTTATTTTGCACACCAAAATTGTGAATGAGTCTGACATGAATGGACGTTAAAGTAATGGTGCTATTTTCTGCAGCACTTCTTCTCTCAGTAGGTTGTATTATATTTTCGTGCTGCCCCTCACTTCCCTCTACGGTTGAGTTTTAGAATTATCACTAGATCTGTTGTTCACACAGCATGTTTAAATCACGTCACATTTTGCTTAACATCCTTGACAGCATCCTAAAAAAGGTTTAACAGCCCGAGAGATTCTATTAACACATCTAAAAATATTTACTTTCTTTCATCATTTACTCACCCTTATGTCATGATAAACCTGTATGACTTTCTTTCTTCTGCAGAACACAAAAGAAGATATTTGGAAGAATGTTGATAACCAAACAACACTGAACCCCATTGACTTCCACTGAATGAACACAAAAGTACAGGTGCTTCTAGGCATGCTTCATTTCTTTAACCAATGCACTCATCTGAATCCTCTATAATAAAGGAACGAAAGGTTCATTGCGGAACTGAAAATAGCATGGAAACCTGTATTTAAAACCTCCAATCTTTAAATAGCCACCAGTTATGTGTATGATGGAGACGTTCAACTCCATCATCACTACTGAATGGGCGGCAGCTGGATGCAGGCTTTTTGTTCTTGGACAGGTAAAGTGGATGACATCATCTCAGATCTTAATAATACCTTCAGCAGATGCAGTCATTATCTGTATTTCCATATTACTTGATCTCATTCAGAAATAGGGCACTGACCTGCTTTTGCGAGATGATCTGTGTGTTTTTTATCAGATTATAGAATAGACATGAAAGCGTGTTTGTGTTTACTGCTTAGACTTTATTGCAGCATGGGAAATAGAGTGAATGTGATCGTCGTGTTTTTCATAGCCGTAATGCCCCACACCTCTTCTGGCAATTAGTGAATTGCATTTTAATGTTAAGCAGCAGATAGAAGAGAGAGAGAGAGAAAGAGACTATTAAAACTGAGTATGATGCAGTGATGAAGTGCATTGTGACACATTTCCTTCTTTAAAATTAAACTGATTTATTATTATTTATAGCGCTTTAAACAACACAGATTCTTTTACAGCAGATTTATAATAAAATTCATTCAAAAAGTGACATTAAAGCGAGTTGTGACCTCTGCTATAACTGCATGCTGTGTAGTACAAATAGTGAAGTGTAGTCAATGTTGGGCACCCCAGCTTTTTTCATAGTTTTTGAACACAAGCATTACCACATGCATTAAAACACCATTACCCTCATCTAGAAAAATATCTATAAATAAACAAACAAAATCCTTTAACTCAAAAATAACATTTCTGTCATCATTTATTCACTCTCATATAGTTCAACACATGCATGTGACTCTTTCTTCAGTGGAAAACAAAAGAAGATATTTTAAGAAATGTCTCAGTGGTTTTGTGTTGGAGGGTCAGTGTGGTTTTTTGTGTTTTGCAGAAGAAAACATGTCATGTAAAACATGTAAATAATTTCAGAATTTTCTCTCTGTGTTTCATTTGGGATGGGGATACCCTTGCAATAATTCCTAGACTAGATGTCCAAGTGCAGTGGTGTCACCATTCAGCTCCATTCAGTTCAAATTTTGTTCTCATCCAGATATGTTTGTAGTCAAATCAGTGTTATTAAATTGACACGTACCATGCTGTTTTTCTCAGTCGTGGTTGTTGTTCTTTTGTGCGGGGTCAGATGTTTATAGTGGGATCCAAAAGTGACATCTTTGTATTTGTATGTTATTGGTCCAGATGATGGAATGTGTTACTCAGGTCCTGTAGTAGTCGATGACTCATTGTCTCAGCATCATGTGCTTCAACAGAAGCAATATGAAGTGCCATTTTATAGGATTTCCACAAATTTTTCATTCATTATATGCTAAAAAAAAATGTATTACTTTACCTATTGTTTTAATGTATTTATATTTAGTCCTTTGGATGTGATCTTGTGGTCATTTTAGCCTCATTGTGTGCATGGGTAAGTACATTTTTCTTAATTTTGGTGATGTTTGCATACAATCTTGAAATCAATGTTGAGTTTACTGTATATTTATTCAGGAGCAGGTTGGAAGTAAACTCTACAGGACAGTTGCCCTGCTGGACCGGAGTGAAACACACCCGTGTTTTATTCACATGCCAAAACTTACGTTAATACCTGGGGATACATTGCAAAAGGTGCAAAGCTTTCATGATTTTAATGCATTTCTCTAATTAGGCAACTTTTGGAAAAGTTTATTTTTTATTTTTCAAGCACAACAATGGCATGCGTTTCCATAGCACACTCCAAGTTTCCAGGGAAACAGACGGGCAGATTGGAGAACAGCAAATCAAGCACAATTATTCATCATCCTAGAGTACCGTTTTATTCAGAACGCTTTTCTCACATTGGCCAGATGTAATATTCCACCAATTCACACAAGTGAATAATAGCCACTGAGGCTTTCATTGATGAGCCATTTTCTGGGAACCTGTGTGCTCAAGGCACACTCGCGGTTCTCAATACATCACAATTTCTCAGACATGAAATGTCTCTCTCTTTTTTTGCGAGACATTGTAGCAAAAATGAAATCATCTACCTGTTGCTTAGATATCATTCCTTCTCATTTTTAAAAAAATGTTTTCGAAAACCTTGGACCAAAAATTCAGGAAATCATAAATAGCAGCCTTGCCTCAGGAGTTGTACCCCTAAATTTTAAACATGCTATAGTGGAGCCATTGATTAAGAAATCAAACTTGGATTCCTCGATTCTTGATAACTTTAGGCCCATCTCAAAGCTACCATTCTATGTAGAACCATTCTATGCTATTCATACTATGTAAAATATTAGAGAAGATTGTTTTTACACAATTGCAATCATTTTTAAGTCAACATGGTTTGCAAGAAGTGTTTTAGTCTGGTTTTAAATCACTCCATAGTACAGAAACAGCCCTGTTGAAAGTTTTTAATGATTTTTTATTAGCCACTGACTCAGGTGATTATGCCTTCCTCATGCTCCTGGATCTTACGGCTGCATTTGACACTGTAGACCATAATATCCTAGATTAGAGCATGGTGTTGGAGTTAGAGGGACTGCGTTGGAGTGGTTCAGATCTTATTTGTCTGATAGAAGTTTTTCAGTCCACCTTGGGGAATTTATGTCTCCTTCTGCTTCTCTCTCGTGCGGTGTCCCGCAGGGTTCCATTCTTGGTCCTGTTTTATTTTCTTTATATCTACTTCCACTAGGGCTTATTTTTAGGAAATACGGTATCTCGTTTCATTGCTATTCAGATGATACGCAACTCTACCTTCCTTTGAATCGTCAGGATGCAAACTTGTTAGCACCACTGTTGGACTGTCTTGAGGAGGTTAGGACCTGGATGGCCTCAATTTTTTTTAATTTAATGAAGGGAAAACTGAAGTCTTAATGTTTAGTCCTGGTAACAATTGTGTTCCCCCAGATTTAGATGTGGGTACTTTAAAACCACTTGTTAAGTCTAATGTTAAAAACCTGGGTTTTATTATGGATGGTAATTTTAAAATGAACAAACAAATTAACTCAGTCATTAAATCTATTTGTTTCCAGTTGAGGCAATTATCCAAAGTCAAGTCTTTTTTGTCTTTTAATGATTTTGAAAGAGTCATTCATGCTTTTATTTCGACTTGTCTTGACTACTGTAATAGCCTGTATGTAGGTATAAATCAGGCTGACCTCAAACGTTTGCAGATGGTGCAAAATGCTGCTGCTCGCTTGTTAAGTAGGACGCGCAAGCATGAACATATTTCTCCAGTATTGGCATCTCTCCATTGGCTTCCTGTTGGTTTTAGAAATGATTTTAAGTTATTGGTTTTAGTTTATAAGTCTTTAAATGGATTTGCACCAAAGTATCTTTTTTTAATTATTCTGCATAATCCAGTGAGAGCACTTAGATCTGCTGACTAAGTACTCTTGGTTGTACCTCGTACAAGGCTAAAAAGCAGGGGTGACCGGGACTTTGCTGTCGCAGCTCCAAAACTTTGGAATACTTTACCTCTATATATCAGGCAGGCCCAATCACTTACTGTTTTTAAATCCAGTGTCAAAACTTACTTTTATACCTTGGCTTTTAACTCAGTATGAGAGCTGTTTTTTGTACTTATCGTTTTGTACTTTGTTTATGTCTGTTACTTTCATTGTTTTTTGCATAATTTGTGTTATCTGTTTTTATTTTCATCATGCTTGTACAGCACTTTGGAAAACAATTGTTGTTTTATAAAAGTGCTTTATAAATAAAATTTGATTTGATTTGATTTGTTACATGTTCTATTCATGTTGCATGTTTAATTCCTGCCGTTACAGTGTCATCTGGAAATAAGCATTTTTTTTATGATGTAATGCACTTGACTTGGTTTGCCATTTGAGAAATGTACCTGAAGATATTGGCAATGATTTTGTTATACTGACTCTAAGACATTTTTACACAAAATCGAGTGAATATGGGACTTGTTAAATGAAATCTGCAGAGTAGTGAAGTCCTGTGCCAACCCCTATGAAAATGAACCATTTTTTGTATACAGTAAAACCCTAATAACCACAAATTTACCATTGTCTCATTGTTGTATTTTTACCATGATATTTGACTAGTGATCTTATTTAACTCGAAATGGTAATCAGTCCACCTAAACCATGTACAGTCCACCTAAACCACCTGACTAACCATGTACAGTCCATAATCAGTACATGGTTACTACACTTCACTATAATAAAACCAAGGTACATTTTTATTGTTTATTGCACAGTATGTTTATATGTTTCCTTCCTAACGGAGACAGTGAGCATTCTTTAACATACTATGAGTAGTATGCAGTTTATAATAAACACTGTTCTCTAGTTGGCTGGAGTTCATTCCTATCATACACAGCTATTGAAAGGCTGCGCGCTGCGCGTTATCGTGCGCGCACTCCTATTTGCCGACTGGCGCGCACACGGGGGTCCGTGAGCTATTAAAAGGCACGAAGAGACCCGCTGTGCCAACAATACTCTTCTGTACTGGATTACTGGAGATCTAAACCTGTTTTCAACGAACACTAGCATGGAGTGACCCATCACTAAAGCATCAGGACCAGAAGCACTTCACGTGAGTTATTCACTGAGATATTCAACAGGTGTTTCATCCTCAGGAAAGTTTAAACGCATGTGTTTAGTCATTTCACAGTGTTATATTTAATGCTACGTCAATTTAAGACACATTTCTGTAGGGTGGAGATGAAGTTTTAAACTATTGTTTTTTTGGAAAGTGTTATGGAATGTAGATATGGTGCATTTGTTTTATATCGCATTACAGCAGTTTACCTTGTAAATAGAACGAGAACAACATTATTTTCTTGATGTTCATATCGATTTTTATGCTATATGTTACAGTAACCACAACAAACGTCGTGTTATATCTTCTAACCAACGTTGCGCTCCTACGCTCGAACTGCGCAATCCATGTTTCACATCACACTGCGCTTTTGTTTATTGTCTCCGTTTTGCTGAAGCGTTTTTTTATTTGTTATAATGGACTAAAACTCGTTATAAAGGAGAGTCGGGGGAAATAATAACGTTTATACAATTGTAAAAAGAAAGAGTTATTTCAAGTTATACCATAGAAGAACAATTTTTGGTTCCCCAAAGAACCTTTCAATTAAAAGAAACATTTCTTTCTCACCTTTTTATAGTTTGTAGACCTTTCCATAGATCCTTTTTTTCAGTGGATGTGTAATGTTCTTACTGGAACCAAAAAGCTCAACAAAGAAAAATAATTTAGAACGAGAGTATAATGAAACACACTGAAATTTTGTGTGTATATTGTGATTTTGAAAAATAATTTAAATAGAATTTCTGAGAAATATTATTTAAACTAACACTGTAAAAGAGAGGTAACCTAAATATTACTGTGTCAGAATAACCGCAATAATAGTCTGTTTAAGGTTTATACAAACCAGAGAACAAAAAAAGAAGAATCTCTTTAACTATTGTATATTTCCAAGAAGCACTACACTGTAAAAAATATGTACATTGACAGTTAAATGACTGTATATTTTAACGGAAATTTTCCATACAACGTGTTACGGGTGTTTTTCCGTTTATATACATTTTCGAATTGCATTATGGGACCGTGATCGCGGCTCCGACAACTTTTGATGGTCATGGACGTAAAAGCACAGCCATAACTAGGGCTGTCACGATCATGAAACTTGGCTGACGATTAATTGTCTAATAAATCATTGCGATTATGATGATTAATTGTCTGTTTTAGGGCTTTGACGATTATGGCGATTAATTGTCTGTTCGTTCTGAATATAAGACTGTTTTTTTTGGAAATACATTGGAAAAAATTGGGTCATCATATTTAAGGTGTAAGCTTTTACCTGTCAATAATACAACCGCCAAATACTTGTAAATTAAGTAAATTGATCAGGAGTGAATTGAAGCCACCATTAAAATGCTGTCAGTCATAGAGAAGCTTCTAGTCTGTTTTTTTCTCGATTGCAAGAATCAATAAAATTTGACTTCTATGTTAAAGGAACTTTTGGTAGACTGGTTTTCACACTAAGTTTAGCTTAAATCATATTAAATTGTACTGAAGGTTATTTTCATGGTATGTGCTTTAGTATTTCTAAGTGATTGTGTTGTGGTGGTACATTTTACAAGTATTACCATGCTTTAGTTACAATACATACACTAAAATACCCAATATGCGAGAGGCACTACAGCTCCCCCTAGTGTCTTCTATAGAGATGTGCAATAATTGCGATGATCTGAAACCATCGCGATTCGAGAAGAGGCCATACAATCGCGATGAGACGATTATTTAATAATCGTGACAGCCCGAGCCATAACACAACATTTTACCTGAGTTTTTCCACTGTTAAATACTCTTAATAAAATATTAACACATTTCAATTAAACGACTGCTTTAATACCAATATTCCCGAACCGGCCATGTAAAGTACAACAGTGAATTTCGTTGGATATTGTTAACAAGAACCGATGTTTTATCAAGTACAAACTGAACTATGAGTGATTATTTGTAATACGTATTGGCTTTTACTTGTTTTTGCCTTCTGCTCATCAGTGAATATGTTATCTTTTAATTTACAGTTTATTTGTCAGTATTTTGAACCTGCTTGGTGCGCGGGAAGTAACGTCCCATACCCCGCTGCACTGTGTGACAGACACTGGTGATCTTCAGCTCCGCTCTGTGTGTAAAAGGTATGTAATTTTTTTAATGGAAAATAAAATTACTGTTTTCTTTGTACTGTACAACTAACACGGGCTAGCATTCAAAGGTAAGTTAGTGATATAGTTTGGTTGACAGTTATCGTGGTGTATTTCAAATGAATTTACAATGAACGCTATTTTAAACGTAGCATCTGGTCTGTGTTTCTGTTGGCATATTAATAACTTATTTTATATATATGTATCTATACAGTAGACACTGTGTAATGCTATATGAAGAAAATACACACATGTAAGGTTAATATACATCCGGTTATAACAAAAAACCTGAGAAGATGATCAGACATCGACGCGAAGCGATGGCGAGTGGGTTTTTTATGCGTCAACCACCGCAGGTAACTTTACTTACTTTAGTAAGGTTACGGTTATCCAGCTTATAGACTGATTTCACGCCACCGCCATGTTGAAATCGAAAGCGAGGCAGAGGTGGGAAGAAAATCGAAAAGACAGATAGACTGCAGTGGTTTGTACAACCAATCTAAAATCTTAAATGTGACAATATAAGCATAGGATGCGTGTCACACAAACTGTTTTACTTCACCACTTAAGCCGTACCATCCACTGGCGGATCTAGGGGTGCTGGCCCCAGTTGGAATCGTATTTGCCCCTGCCCCTGTCATCTCAGGGCCTCTGGAGCCTCCACCCGGGCATTTTGGTCGATCGGATCACAAGTGGACGACGTTAAATACAGGTATAAACGGGGTGTGAAACGTTTTGAGCTTGTCGACTTTCTACCACTTCCAGAAGAAGTCGAACGGATTCAGGGTTCGAATTGAGGGGGGGCTGGGGCAGTCCCGGACCCCTCATAAGCCTTAAGGGACCTCTCATAAGGTCTAAAATAGTGAACTTGGGGGGCCCCCGGCTTTTTCACTAAAACTAGACAACAAAAACAAATTTTTTTTTTTTACAAATTATCATGCTAAAACAAAACAATTTTGTCCATTATTTGTACAAATTTCATAAAACTAAAATGTAATTTTTATCTGAAAAATCCATGCATGCTCAAGCGCGCCACACAGTGTTCAATGAAGACATGTACAGAGATGTCGCAGCAAGACACTTGCTGCGTGCGGATCCTCTCATATTGAAAGCGTTTATCTTAAAACTTTACAGTTAGCCTAGTATAATTTTGATGCGCAAGTCTTTCTTTATGTACGATGTTATCTCACATTGTCAAAACAGATGCGACGCGGTACTGAGCCACTAAAGGGACATACAGGTGGTGGAAAAATAGGAAAGGGAGTGAAAATATTTAAAATATTTGCGTAAATAAGTGCGTTCCTTTGCAAAACGTTTGCGTTTCCCAAGAATATTTTTCTTTCCCTCAGAAAACTTTCGCATTCCCCAGAGATTATTTTGCGCTCCCTTCTGCAAACATGAGCTCCGACTTTGACGAGAAGGCTTCTGCTTTTGCCCACAGGAATGACATTCGTTTTTCTTATTCTGCATTGGTTTATATGGATTATTTCATATACTTGATCTACATTATCAGGAGTTATCACGTTTAAAACCTTAATACGCTTCTGCAGGAGGTGACGCGTCCTCTCCCTCAGTGGCTCCAATTTTTTTTAATTTTCAAACAAAAATGGGAAAAGGACCGCATTTCAATAATATAAAGAACAAGTATGAAAGGACAAGAAAAAAATAAGTAAAATAAGAGGACACTAAAATCTCAATTAATAAGAAAATGTTATCATACATTTGAAAAACTTGTTATTCTTATTGCTATAAATAAGTTTAAGAGATTTTACAATGAGTGAAATCTCAGCAAGAAAGACATCAAACCTAGGCAAAATCTTATTTAAAAAATCTAGGCTACAACGCAAAATAAAAAATAACAGCAAGATCGAAAGCATGGTCACTGCAAAAAACAAAGAAATATGTCTTTTAATCTCTACCTCATGTGGATCTCTTTTAATGGATTATCAATATGTTAAGGACATTCATGCGTGTAATGTGGTCAAATTACTAGTATGATCCAAACTATCATGTGATTGATGCTTGTACTGGCAGCTCCGTCTGTTTTTTTTTTTTTTTGAAGACTGATTTGGGGACCCCCAAGAGCCTTGACACAATTCGAACACTGCGATTGTATTTGTGGTGTAGACGCCCATGTTTGAAGGCGTTCGAGCAGCCACTAAAGACCGCCTACTCTCCGTGTGCTAGCCAGACAGGATTTAAACTGTTCTGGTGTTCTGACAATTTATGCTGCCCTGTCAAATTTTGCTACCTCCATACAAAACAGGACTAACCCTTCCCCCAACCCAACCCTTACACCTAAATTACCCCTCCCCCAACCCAATCACAACACGAGGGTAGCAAAATTCTATGGGTAGCATAAATTGACAGAACACCTGCTAATGAAGACCTAAAAGGTTGCTTTAAAGACAAAAAAAAAAAACGTACAAAGCACAATGTTTTCTCACCCTTCCAGACTTCTAACACACACTTACAGTGTTCGGACGCGTTGCGGCTGTCAAAGCAGAAAAAAAAACTGCTGCTTTCAGTTTTTCTGTCATCTCCGGTCGCGTTTATATGTAAACTGCATCTGCTTATTGTTCCTAGTATTTTTCACCTATATTTTTCCCATTATTGTTGTCAAAAGTACCTACACTTTATTTGGTAAAATCTTATACCCAGATAGCACAATCCATCTGGTTTACGTCTATTTGACGTCTGCATTTACATCTGCAAGACATCTTAAATACATAGTTTGCTCATCTGCAATACATCTCTGAGACTTCTGAACGTCTGTAATACGTCTGCTAAAAATCTGGAGATCTTCTTCTTAAAAACATCTGCTAAACATCTTAGAAAGAGCTGTTGTACATCCATTCTAAATCATAAACATCTTACAGACATCTTCTAGATGTCTATATGATGTCTGACAGCAGACATCTCCGAGACGTATTGCAGATGAGCAAACGATGTATTGTAGATGTCTTGCAGATGTAAATGCAGACGTCAAATAGACGTAAACCAGATGTATGTGTGCTATCAGGGATAGTGATAGTTCACCCAACAATGAAAATTCTGTCATCACCGAAGAGTGGCGGCACCACCCATTCACTTGAATGGTGCCGCCACTCATACAATGCAAGTGAATGGGTGTTGCCACTGTTCGGTTACCAGCATTCTTCAAAATATCTCCTTTTGTGTTCTGCGGAAGAAAGTCAGTCATACAGGTTTGAAATGACAAGAGGGTGAGTAAATGATGACAGCATTTTCATTTTTGGGTAAACTATTGACATGCAAGTAATCACAACAGTTGTAAGTTAAATGTTAGTTTGTATTATTAGTGATGTTTACTTTTTGTTTTACAGCCATATAAGTACCAGTTATGGAGAGAAAGAAGACGAAAGACGTGGATGTGATATTACAACATATCCTTATGCATGTTCATCATTGTAAAATGTAATTGTAACTATAGTAGTTGAAGGTTAAGTGTTTTTAACTTTTCATTTGGATTGCCATCTTGGAGTTAACCTGGTTTCTTGAAATGTATTTGTAATTTGCCCACTTGTCTTACATATGCACCTTAAAGTAAAATTTTAATTTTCAATTTCCAAAGAAGTTGTTTGCTCAAGTAAGACCTCTCAGTATGTTTTTCTATTTGAGTCATTACTTATTTAGTAATTATTTGTAATTACAAATTATTTGTATTCATTAAAGAATCTGTTTTTATTACAAAGTTGTTGTTGTTTTTAATAATAATTAATATAATCACTGTAAGTACACAGTTAACTAACAATTATTTACTGCTTCTTCACACTTATGTAAACTGTAGAAAAAAGGGTTTTGTTTTACTGTAGGTAAACTATACATTAAAAGTATTTTTCCATTTTTTAATTACAGGAGAAAGTCAGCGAGTGTTGGTATAACATTAAATGAGTGAAGTTGCCCTGTTTATTTATTGTAGGTATACCATTAAAAAACAGAAAATGTCCACGTTTCTACTATAGGTATACCATTAAAACACAGAAAATAACTGTTTTTTTAATATACATAAACTTAAATAAAAAGAAAATGTTTCGATTTTTTACAGTAGTTATAGCTTTAAAAAACATAAAGTTTCTTGTTTTTTTACTGTGGGTACACTCTCGATTAACAGAATATTTCCGTTTTTAATTACGGTAAAAAGTGTAATGATACAGTATAATGTTGTGTTGATGTTTTTTTAGCCATCATTTTCAAATGAGTTTAAGGAGCTTGAAAAGTTGTGATTTTGAGAGACGCACAGCAACATCTACAATATTTTAGCCCGATTAAAATCATCAGTGTTGTCAGAGCACCACATCTCTAGTATGACAGTCTGCACTTAGGAGAGAAGACAGCTGTCACTGGACTTTATCAGTTGGTTTTAACAAATTAGGTGATCACCATGTATAAATGTGGCTGATGGTACTTGTGTTTTGTGCACACAGGGCTGATTTCAAGTCTCTGCCAGACTTCGCCAAGAGATGTGGTTATTGGAGAAGATCCGCGGTTCGGTGGAGGGAAACGCTCCCCGGCAGGGTGACTCCGCCGACAAGCAGAGCAAAGCCCCCACCTACAGCAACGTCCTCACTCCTGACAAGATTCCAGACTTCTTCATTCCCCCAAAACTGGTGTGCTGCCCCCCAGAGGCAGAGACACCTGAGATGAAGCCAAAAAACGGTCTCCACCCATCCATGTCTGAACAGACCATTTGCTGCAAAATGCCTCAGGCGGGTCAGCGCAGCCCGCGCCTCATTACCAAACTTGCAGGAGACACGAAGAACTTGCTCAAAGCTGCAAACCGGCACATCATCCAGATCGAGAGTGCAGATGACCCGGTGGTCGGGGAAGTGGGCGATCTCAGCACGAACGCCGACCCGCAGTCGCAGACGGCCATGTCGCTGCCCTACGTCCCCAAAGCTCAGACCTCCTACGGTTTCGCCACGCTGATGGAGAGCCCTCACACACGTCGCAAAGAGTCCCTCTTCCACAGCGACCCCACGAGTCCGCTCACTTCACCCAACACCCAACGCAAGTCTCAGGGGAACCACTTGAACCCCAGCAACTGCAACATTTCCCATTCCAACCCATATCGTTATTTCAGCGGGGGAGAGAGCGACACATGTTCCTCGGCCGAGTCCTCGCCCTTCAACTCGCCTCTTCTGTCCCGTTCCGCATCCCTCCTGAAGATGTTCACCCACGAAACCCAAGCCAAAGTGTCCCGTGCCAAGCGCTCCTTCGCCCGGCACAGTTCTCTGTCCACGGACGAGTGCAGCTCCGTGGAGACCAGCCCCAACATTCAGCGACGATTCCGTTGCCCTCCGTCGCCGGCGTTCCGAGGACGTAAATCCGGAGGCAACATGGACCGCTTCACGCAGCACACGGTGAACCTCCACAAAGGAGGAACCCTGCGCCTCTGCACGGACTACGACGCGGACGCGGCCAGGCTTCACGTCCGAGTGCTGGCCGCCGAGGATCTTTATGATAAGCAGTTTGACATAAAGAGCATCAATTGTTGCGTGGCTCTATACCTGAACCCAGGAAAGCTTCAGAAACAGCGGAGCACGATCATCAAGAACAGCCGCAACCCCGTCTTCAACGAGGACTTCTTCTTTGACTCCCTTCCAGTAGCGCAGGTGAAGAACTTAGCCATCAAGATGAAAGTGGTAAACAAAGGTACCAGTCTGAGGAGAGACACCCTGCTCGGAGAGAGGGAGGTCCTGCTCAAGGAGCTTCTGTCTGGGATGTAGAGGTCTGGCCTTGTCCATCGAAACAACACGGGACGGACCCACAGATGCACTCTTTTCCTGATTCCCTGATTTGAAGCTGTCCAAGTGTTTGGATTTTTTATAGGTGACCTGCAAAATCCTCCAATGTACCGTGTGCACCTGATGTGTTTACGAGTGTGGAGAATGTACGAGTGATGCTTTGAGGTCCTTTGTAAATACAGATTGTGAGCGTTTGTGTTTTCTCTGCGACAAAGGCTTCTGCCGTCTCCTTTGGGTCTCGCCGCAGGAGATACAAACAGATTTAAAAACAGCTGCCTTTCCACACAGCAGCACCAAATTATTCTCTAAAGTCACGTAAGGCCAGACGCCTGGTGCCAATTCTTCATCCGCTGTAGGAGCCTTTTAATTAGCAAAAACCTTACGTCTCTATACAGCAATTCCACTATTTATTGTGTCATTTCTTTCAATCTTACTTTCAATCTGGACTGATTTCTGAATATCTGATCTGTGCCGTTTTTATTGTCAAACACCTTTCAGCCTTACGGAATGACAAGCACTTCCGAATTTTAGTGAGAGTGGGATGAATGTATGGCATGAAAATGAATGACGTAAGTAAGAGACTTGCTTAAACCTGTGTTCTACTAATCACCGTTCCCAATATCAAGTGGATCAAGTTGAGTATTTAAGAAGATTAGATGTGTTTTTGGTCAACATTGTATCTAATTACAACAAACACAACAAACAAGAACCGAAATGTACAGCACCAATGAGCTACCATGCTTATTTGGACATGCTACATAATATGTAATGCTACATTTCTACAAGATGTACTATGGTAATACCATGGTATTATTTAAAGTATATCGGAGTACGGTATACTATGTGAATATGTCACACAATATCACCATCTGCACCCTGGTATTCTTCTGATTACTGTGTTATTTAGGGATGCACCGATACCATTTTTTAAAGACCGAGTACGAGTACCAATATTTTTTTCTGGTACTAGCGTCATAGTTACAAACAACGCCACCTCAAACACATTATGAAAAAATAAACAATTTTATGTGCTTTTCACAAACTTTCAAAGCAAATTTCACAACAAATTTCTGTCAGTTCTGTCACATGAGGTATCGATCTTTGGTATCGGTGCATTTTTATGAGTACGAGTACATGAGCTTAGTATCGGGCCCGATACCGATACTGGTATCGGTGCATCCCTTGTGTTATTAATAGCATGGTAAATGAATGTGGATTATCATTCATACTCAAAAGCAGAGCTTGTGTGTTTTTGTATCTAAATGATGTTTGCATCACACTCATTTCCGCTTCACTCTCAGGAAACATTGCATCGGTGTGCGTGCACTTTGTTGAGTTTTTAATATGCCGTTCAAAACTTGTTTGGATTGTTCTTCTATTGAATGTTTTGGCATGCACATTGTGAATTTGTGCCTAGATGTTTAGGAGCAGATGCATGGCAAAATGTACAAGCCCTCATATTTGAATTTGCTGTGTATTGTTATAAGATGGTGAACATGTGAGATATAAGATTACATCTTTCCTCACATCTTCCTCCTGTGTTGGATCAACATCACTGTTTTGTACAAAGAACTTGAATGTCCCTGGCGATTAAAGTTGATTAAAAAAATGTGAACATTAAAATCACCCTTTTTATTATGTAAATGAATGAAACGTCATGATGGCGATTTATCTTTGACCTGTAAGGATTGTCCAGGTAAAGGAATAGTTCAGCCAAAAATGAAAATTCTGTCACCGTTTACTCACCCTCAAGTTGTTCCTGACCTGTATAAATTACTTTGTTCTGGTGAACACGAAGAATGTTTGCAATTTTCATTTCCGGGACACCCTTCACTACCATAGTAGAAAAAATATTGTATCTTTTTTTGTTCTGTTAAACACAAAATTATGATATTTTGAAGAATTTAAGAAAACAGTTCTGGGCACCTTTGTCTATCATTTAAAGTTTTCCTACTATGATAGTCAATGATGTCCCAGAACTGAAAATTGCAAACATTCTTCGAACTATCCCTTTAAATCACTCTTCAGCGGCACCCGCTGCATTACGGCCTTCGGACCAAGGCAACAGAACATCACATCTCATGTCATTTCATTTGATAAAACGTTCACACATCCTTTAAGGTGAAGTGTGTAATTTCGGTGCCATTTGCCGCGCCAAATGTAATTGCGCAATTACTACGTTTTAAAATTTTTTGAAGCATTCGAATGGGCGAAACTCAGTAGCATGAAAGCAGGCTTGTGCGAGTGCTTTCCAGGGTGGTAAAATGCGGTTGCCAAGGTGCTTTTAGTGCATTTTCAAGCAGACGCTACAGTGTCCTGATTGGTTGTCAAGGAGTTGCCAGGTGGACCCAGAGCTCATCCCCAAATCAAATAATATTCTGGTTTGTAGATATGGTTCGAGCTACAGTATACTTATCTTAGCGTACGTTAAGATGCCAAACCGACATTTCCCGCAAATTATACTTTAATTTATAAATCTTTATTATGAGATTTTGAATCGTGGCAGGACACGGAGACAGCATTTAACTTTTTTCGTATTTTTTCAGATTTTTGTAAAAAAAAATTCATCCCCCTAAAAAAATATTTCAGATTGCAGCTCTAATGTATTGAAAGCACAGAGTTTATACAGAAACTTAGTCTGCTAATGCTTGACAAATACAACATGCTGCACATGTCTTTTGTTCTGATAAACACAGAGAAAGACTTTTGGAAGAATGCTTGTAACCAAACAGTTTGGTTACTGACATTCTTCCAAATATCTTCCTTTTTGTTCATTAGAACAAAGAAATTTATACAGGTTTGGAAAAAGCTGAGAGTAAGTAAATGATGACAGAATTTTCATTTTCGGGGCTCACTGTCCCTTTAAATGGCTAAAAATTCAGACTTGTCAAGTTGATAAAGCATGCTGCACATGTCTACATGATCTCTCTTACTGTTAAACAGTCTTTACCTTTAAATGGAAGGATTTACTCTCCTTTTTCTTTTCTGCTTTCATTCGTTTTTATTGGGTATTTTCTGCTCTGTTTTCATCTTTCCTGCTGCATTGAAAGTGTTGTCATGTCACTCTGACCAATCTGAGAACATTAAAGCAAAAAAGAGAGTCACTTCAGCACGGTCAGTAATTATATTCAGCATATGAATTGCTTCATGCCACTCATTCGTAGTGTACTTCCCCGTGCGTTGATTCATTCATTACATTATTTCCGTTTCTACTATCAGCGCTCTTTAAAATGGCCAAATTGCAGGTGTATTAGATTTCCCGTCAGAGCCACTCAGAGAACATTGTTTCCTTCCCACCGCCATGAGCTTTTTTTGGATTGGCAGAGATTTCAAATTAAAAGAGTAGAAATGGATTCCGGAAAAAAATGATTCATTTCCATAGCCGTCTTTCTGTATGTGAGATGAAAGTGTCTTGCACTCTCGTTCGGATAAGTCGTGGTAAATGAAGTGCCTATCCACTGTACTTGATTGCCGTTCCCTTCCCCGCTGTCATCACCAGCCTCAGCGGTCCTATGCATGTGTACATACACACGCCTCACCTGTGATGTGACGTTTCCAAGCCGGAAATTGATGTACCTGAATAGTGTATCTCAAAGATTCAGTGTTTCGTTGTTTTGGTTTGTTACTATTCTGAGGACAGTTATGGGTGTAGATGCACGGTGATGCCGTTTGTTTAACTCTTTCAAGTGATTTATTCTTTCTTTGTATTCTATGCTGCTTTTCTAATCATATCCTAACTGGGTTGTACTATTGCTTTGTCTATTTCCTTACCTCGTTCAATAAAAGTTGTGTAGTTGTCTTCTGTTTCTCTGTCCCCTGTTTTGGCCTCTGGACACGAGGCACCCAAAAACAACCATCATGTTGATTAAAGGAATAGTTCACCTTCAAATGAAAATTCTGTCAGTATTTATTCACCCTGTTGTCATTGTCAACCATTGTCTGCAAAACACAAAGGAAGACATTTTGAAAAATGTTGGTAACCAAAAACTGTTGGTCCACATTCACTTTTATTGTATGGACAAAAAACCAATGCATGTCACTGGGGACCAACGGTTTTCTGTTGCCAACATTCTTCAAAATATCTTCTTTTGTGTTCTGCAGAAGAAAGAAAGTCGGACAGGTTTGAAATGACAAAAGGGCTTGTAAATAATCACAGAATTTTAATTCCGAAGGCAGACTATTCCTTTAAAACCTTTATGTGACTTGTTCGTCTGTGAAATACAATAGAAGATATTTTGAGAAATGTCTCAGTGGTTTTGTGTTCATACAATGAAAGTCAATGGGAGTCAGTGTTGTTTGGTTACAAAGTACACACATTCTTGAAAATATCTCCTTTTGTGTTCTGCAGAAGAAAGAAAATCATTATTAGAAACACATTGTCCATGCAGATCTGCTCAGCAGAGATGCAGTCTTAAGATGCAATTTACTGTATGGTGAAGTAGCAGAGTGTGTTTTTAAAATTCCGTAAGTGCTGTTAAAAATGTCAACCCACTTAAAAGAATAGTTCACCCAAAAATGAAAATTCATCACCATTTGCTCACTCTCATGTCATTTCAGACCTTTTTAGACTTTCCTTCTTTTCTGGATAATAAGAGAGAAATTTTTGATGATCATCGAGTCTGCCTGAAGACCGAGGCTGTCAGTCACTAACATCTAGATTGTTTTCTGTAACACCATATTAAACACATTAGTTAGAATGAGTCAGACAGTGCAGTGTCCCTATGACCACAACACAAGAGCACCTAGACGTATTTAAAATATGTCTTTCAACAAACAATTATAATCATAATTTCATTGCCCGGAAGAAAATGTTACTTATGTGTTGCTGTTTTGTAGCGCAGGAGATTTAATGGAGTTTCCTATACGGGTAAATGCACAGACAGATGAATTGTATTGCTAGTTAGATATTTCAGCTATGATATTTCAGTTTCATAACATTCAGTTCTTTCTTTTATAAATTTGGATGGCATATCACTCATTGCGCACCTTTTCAGACAACCTTCGCTCGCTGTATGGTTTTGTTGTAAAAACAAAAACAATGTGAACGTCCTTCAAAGGAAGAAAGAAAATTATGTGAGTTTGAAACTACACGATGGCTCTTTTTTATTTGGATGAAATACTCCCATAAATCAAATACAGCCGCGGGAAGCACAAGATACAAAATGAATAGTCGTAGAACAGATGTTCCATTAGTAGCGCAGTGCTTTAAGAGACCCATGTGGATTCGTGAAAAATAAAGAAATCTAGACAGTTATAGAAGCATTCACGAACTGATGAAAAATATGTATAAACATCTCAAAAGTTTTCAGAGTTGATTTGTTCAAGCGTGCTACGCAAAAAAAAGCAGTCGCCCTTCAGGGGTACAAGCGTATGGAGCCAAAACCAAGTCAGTGCAGTGGCCGGACCTTTAGACCTGAAGAAAGCAGATCTAAAGGTTCTTTTTACATAAAATAAGTACATACGCTTTTTTTCTTTTTACATAACTACTTTTTAAGAAATAAAGTCATTTTCGTAATTCCAATTCTATTTTTTATAACTCACTCATTATCTGGCATTTTTGTGATAATTTCAAAACAGATCTGAAAGACCGGGATCATGATCAAGCATCACCCAAGGCAATAATATTGCAAAGACAAATAATTCCATCCACTTCTTTCAACGATGCATGTGAGTGACTGGAGCTCTCAAAGTAACAGCATCCTTCCGCTTTATGGCTGCTCATAGACGTAAGTGATATTTATGCTAATTTAAGCTTTTATGCATGACTGAGTGATTGTGCCTCATTGTGTTTGTCAACCTTTCAAGTGTCTTTCTGCCGAATAACAGACAACTGAGAAAAGTAAAGCCATATTGTGTTATGGATTTTGGGTTTGGCTGCGGGTTTCCATGGTAACTGTGCAGAACATTTTCAGAATCCAGTTGGTGGGTTCTGCGTGAGCAGTATGCTCCGGGCATCTGCCGTGCATCTGCTCCAAAGATTTCACAGGAGGTTCTAGATGGACATACTAGACGTGCAGATGGCGAAATTAATCCAATTTAGTCTGAACTAAGTTCAGATGAAGTCTGTTCTGTAGTTTAGTATGTATTACAAAAAAAACCTATTTGGTTCCCATGAGACAAAATTATTATTTTGTTTATAAAGCAGTGGGAGCAAATGGATACTTTTGCTCAAATCTCCTGCGTCTCAGATATTTCTCTTGAGAAAAGGACCCAGAAACCTTACAAATGTCACAAACCTGGTGGCACAATGTTGCAGGTGGTTTCCAGTGCGTTGCCATGCAGTTGCTATGGTTTTCTGAATTGTTTTATGGTTTGTTGCTATGCAATTGCTAAGATATTTTAGGTTGTTGCTAAGTTTTTGAGATTTTTGTATGCACAGGGAGTCGGTACTCCACACGGAGATCTAGTCTCACCATCATCGAGTCCGTCTCTTATCCGTCCATAAGGACGGATAAGAGACGCCTAGATGCTTGAACCTTGTTTTATCTTTTTTAAACTAACAGAATCTGGTCCCCTAAAGACTTCATCTTCCAAGAAGTGACATAACATTATTTTGTGACTAAGATCATTTTTATAAAACAAAAACATATTTTTTTAATCCATAGTGTACAATAATCTAAAAATCATCAATCACTCAAGTGTTCTGTCGGAGGTACACTGTAGGTATTAGCTGTATAATGTTAATACGCTCTCCTCCACCAAGAAGAAAGTGTTGCTATGGCAACAGAAGAGCGATTGTTTCTTGATGCTAGGGGTAAACGTTCAGTCCTGTGAGAGGCCGTATTTAATCCGATCATACGGGCCATAAAATAAATTTTTCCTCCAAGGCTTGTTGTGGTAATAAAGCAGCTGCGCTGTGATCTTTCTCTCCTGACAATGTGCACTGTAAACACTTTCTGATGCGAGTTATTCCTAACTGCCTGAGCTAATGTAGTCTCAGTAGCCTCCCCAGGCGAAGCAAAGGAGTTTCAAAGCTGATTACGCTTTACGAGCATCGAAACTGCGATATGACATTAAACCAAGCACATTTTTAAAGAAACAAGTGGCAAACAAAGTTAGAAAAGGCATGCATGACAGAAGCAGATTCTGGCTATTTTTTTTATTAAACGAACACACACTTTAAAAAATAAGTCATGGCATCTGTTGGCAAAACTTAATTTAATGCATTGGTGCAAGTCAAAAATGTACATTTTTGGTTTTATTAAAAATTTTAAATGTGAAATTGTGTAATTTTAACCTAAAACCTGTTTATGTGTTTACAACAATATTTAAGTTGCAGTAACTCAAAGTAATTTGCTTAAAGGGACAGTTTGCCCAATAATAATCATTTACTTATCCTCAGGTTGTTCCAAACCTCTACAAATGTCTTTGTTCTGCTAAACACAAAGGAAGATATTTGGAAGAATGCCAGTAACCAAACAGATCTCATTTCCCATGTACTGCCATAGTAGGGAAAATAAATACAATGGGAGTCAATGGGGGATCAGATCTGTTTGGTTACTGACATTCTTCCACAGATTTGGAACAATCTGAGGGAAGGTGGGCTAAATGATGACAGAATTTTCATTTAACTATGTATCCCTTTAATATTTCAACACCAATTGAGTTCCGGATTTCAAGACTCCTCTCAAACCATGACATACGTAAACAAGTTCAAACTCCATGTGTCAGGTGTTTGAAAAGCGGAAATACATTTGTTTGGTTTTAAGAGGTGACCATTGTCCTGAAGGATAGAGCATAAATGCTGTTTTACTCAAAAGGCATCTCACTGGAGCTGCTAGAGGCAAAATCAGCTCGTGGGTTGAATTGTTATTGAGAATTGTGTAAATTGAGATATAAAACTCAAAAACTAATTGCAACAACTTAATAATTTCAGTAATGAACAAAATTTTCGGTGTTACTTAAAAATACGTTTCACTTAAGAGAAAAAGTAATCTGTCTAACTCATTATAGTTTGTTGGATGAACTTAACTTTGTTAGAAGTTGTCACAACTCACTCAAAAATATTGATGCAAACTGTTGCGTACTTTTTTAGAGTGTACATGTGTCTGTCAATGACTAAAAGTTTAAAAGTTACAGAAGTTTGCAGGTTTGTAATATAAACACATTCCCAGAAACATACATTTCCATAGCTTTTTATTCATTTGATGATTTATGACGTACTAAAGTCAATTTAACCACGAGAAATAGCTTTCTTGGTAACCAGTATGGTGCTTAAAAAGAGCCATCTGTCATGATTCTGCCTCTTTTTATCATGTTTTCTTAGTCTTACTTCAGGCTCATTTGAGTTTCGTGTGGTCTGAGTTGTATTTTCTTTTACCTTTTACAGATTTGTTGATCTCAGTGTAACCCATGTTGGTGACTAATCTAAGCATCAAGAGAAATTTCAACGAATTGTGAAATTTCAACAAAATAATGTTTAGGTTAAATGGACCCAGGGACACACTTTAATATCAACAACAAAAGATGCAGTAAGCTATTCCAAATCAGTAAATTGTTTGATTCGTTACATATTATTAAAAGCATTTAACATTGTTTCTTGCCTATACTTTGTTTCTCCTTTCAGAGTCACAACTGATGTTTTGGATCCGCATTAAAATATCTATAGACATATTGTTCAATATATTAAAGTGTTTCTGTAATCTTTAGAGTTTGACAAACGTAGTCACTATGTAACTTTAAGGACATTATCAGCACACGGGTTTGGATTTGGACGGACATGTAAATAGTCCTAATGATTTTAATTTCTGGATGAATCACTGCTGTTGAAGCCACTGATATTTTCACTTGTACAATTTCTAAAGCTGGATACATTGTTGGTTAACCGAAAAGAAGGTCAATAATATAGTCTAAATGTTTTGTATTTTTTACTGCAGAGAGGCCATATGTTACGGGTGATTGGACGGTTTCCTCCCCTCAGCTCAGACATCTTTGTGTAGATGAAAGCTGGTGAGGTGAGTTTTGATTATTGAATGAAACGGTGAATAAAGAAGCCAAACGCCGCCTCGCACCAATCACAGTCTAATCAACATAAGCCGCGTGCTGCGTATTCAACGGCTATTTATTAAAGTTCAAATGATGCCTGCATCGCTCTGGTCAAATCCCTGCACTGTGATGTTTATTAGCTGAGGTTATAAATTCAACCCCAGACCCTTTATGGTCAGATCTGTTGGGTTGGGCCAGATGCTTATGACCCACTTTATGTCCTGCGCCACAAACATAAATACATACAAATACTTACAGTATATACGCGACGCTGATTATTTACATTCACAAACAATTATGCAGAATGCAAGCAGACTGGGAAATGTTTCTTGTTGCTATGGCAACATGATAAGTACTTTGGTTATTTTATTTTCAGTTGATCAAAGTGTATTTACTTTGGAAAAATTGTACTTTTGGCAGACACTTTTATTGCGTAAATAAGAGAACTGTGAGGTGGATACTAGTACTTAAGTGTTTTTCCTCAATTTAACTACACTGTAAAAAAAATCCTGTAAAATCTACAGTAAACTACTGGCAGCAGGGCTGCCAGCCAGTTACTGTAATTTTTACAGCAACAGTACTGTAATTTAATTTACAGGCATTTACTGTAATCGCAGAATACAGGAAAAAACTGTACTTTTTAATAACAACAGTATAATGCTGTATTTTGTACAGCAAATTTCTTGATTTTAATTTACTGTATTTAGAAGAAATACATAAATTACTGTATATCCAGTATGTTTTGCATATTGTTACTGTTAGTTAAAATTTAAATTGAATCCATCTGAGTTGTATAATACATGTAACTTAAGCTTTTACTTCATAAAATACATTAAAATAATTGTTTGCAAAATCCTTGTATCTTAAAAAAATGCCTAAAATTGATACAACTTTAAAAATACATTACAGACGAATTTTGTACCTTGTTGTACATTAAATATTTTTATTCAGTTACAATTTCATAGTAGCCAACATGGCTCTTTAAACAATGAATGTTTAAGCATACATGTTTAAACAACACGTTAACCAATATATCCATCATGTAACAACATCGCAAAACAAGGCCCAAGTGAGTCTGTAAAACGGTCCACATCTTGATCCTTCAGAGCACAACAAGTAGTTAGAACTATGGAAAAGAATAAAGAGAATAATGTTAGATATTCAATTCAATTCAATTTATATTTTATATAATTGTATTTTTACTTCATAATTTTATCTTTCCCTTAGAGACAGATGAAGATCACAGATGCAGAGGGATGACATACAGGTGCATCTAAAAAAATTAGAATATGAACAAGTAATTTTTCATTTGTAATTTAATTCCAAAAATGAAACTTCCTTATATTCTAGATTAATAAAGCATTAAGTGAAATATTTCAAGATTTTTGTTTTAATTCTGATGGCTACGACTAGCAGCTAAAAAAATCCAGTTTATCAAAATATGTAGATGTCTTAAGTAAATAGGCAACAGCTGTCACATTCCTAAAATTCCTTCTGAACCAGAAACAACGTCAGAAGCGTCTAACCTGGGCTAAAAAGAAAAAGAACTGGACTGGACTTGCTTGGTGGTGCAAAGATCTTTTCTTTTTTCAGATCAAAGTAAATTTTGCATTCAATTTGAAAATCAAGGTCCCAGTCTGGAGTAAAAGTGGAGAGGCACAGAATCCAAGTTGCTTGAAGTCCAGTGTAGTTTCCACAGTCTGTGATGATTTTGGGTGCCATGTCATCTGCTGGTGTTGGTCCACTGTGCTTTATCAAGTCCAAAGTCAATGCAGCCATCTAGCACGAGATTTCGGAGTACTTTTCTTTTCCAGCAGGACTTAGCACCTGTCCACAGTGCCAAACCTACTTCTAACTGGTTTGCTGAACATGATATTACTGTGCTTTATTGGCCAGCCAACTCATCTGACCTGAACCCCAACTCAAATTTATTTTTTGTTGTAAGTCGTAGACCCCAGAATAAAAACTAAAAAAACGTTATTAAATATTTCACTTTGTGCATAGTGAGTGTAGAATATAAGAAAGTTTGCTTTTTGGAACTAAATTACAAAAGAAAAAGAACTTGTTCATGATATTCTAATTTGAGATGCACCTGTATACAGTCAGAGAAAAACAGAGGACAACATATACAGTCAGAGACAGAGAATAATAAAATGACGTAATTCAACGATGAGATCTGTGTGTGTGTGCGTGCGTGCGTGCGTGCATGCGTGCTTCTTACTTTTCATCAATTACACTGAAAATTCATCATTGTGCTTAGAAGAGAGGCAACATGTAGGTTCACTGCAACCTGTTTCTTCTGTATCCTGTCATTTTAGATGACGCTTCTTGTTCCACTCTCTGGATTAATATCTACAAAGTGTCATGAAAAACAAAATGTTATAAATTAAATATATAGAATATATTATATTAAAACACATGAATTAAATCATCAGCTTGCTAGTGTTAAATACTAATAGGGGAGACTTCTTAATAATTTGCCCTAAAAAAATCCATCTCTCGTTGAGAAATTTTGGTTTAAATGTCTTAACAACAGGTATATAACATTAGCATGTCTATAAAATGCAGGTAAGGAAGTTGTTCAACCATTACCTTTCAGTGGACTCCAAGATACACGCTGCCCCATCTTGGTACTCAAGATTGAATATGTAACATGCTATGAACAGAGTGGCAAGGCCAGACATGAAGCTGTGCTGAGCACCATCACACACAACCTAACCTTCAGTAATCAGCATCCAGAGGCCACCAGTCAAAGTGTGTCCTAAAACAAACAATACCACATGTGACAATAGTTAATAGTTACTTACTATACAATTTTTATCTTTAAGCTTTTTACATTTAAACTACATTTTAGTATAAGTGACTGACTCACTCGGTTGTTAAAACCAGAGACAAACAAACTCTAAGCAAATTACACAGAGTACACTTAGAACCGTACTTACACAGAAATGTAAGCCAAGAAATTATCACACTGGTATTTGTAACCCGTCTCACTCGCACCCGCGATCGGTCCTATTTGGGAGACAACCCTGCCCTAACGATGGGGGTGTCGCTAACGTCTTTTGCTACAGCTCTCCGCTGGCCTCCGTTACATACAGTATATCTAGCTGGTTACGTACGTTAATCACTTTACCGGGCTATCCTCCGTGAACACCGGTTGACCGCAAACTTTGGCAACGCGTTTTAATTTTGGCGCTCGATTTAACGGATGACTGCATTTGCAAATTTGAATTACACCACAAAATAATCACGACAGAGTGTGGTATTCAACACTAAATTCCCGTCAATCCCAACTGTTGAAGCATGTAGCCTAACTTTTACCGTGTCTACACTACAGCGGGCGCGATGTTCAACATTAAAAAAACAACCGTCAACTTACTAATACAATGAAGTGTACCTCGTCACATACCGCCTTCGCTCCTAATGTGGACAAAAACTCAAAATAACATGAAAAACTTTTGTCCTCAGATGCTATAGCGACGGAGAATGTTTGAAATCTTACCGCGACTGCGCTGCTGAAACCTCGCGCAAGACTCCTTTGTTCCCCGCGGATGGAGGATGCGTGAAAGGGGTTACTAATATGAACCGCGAATGTAGATACCTCTATATACCAGTATGATAGTTACCAAATATGAAAAAAAAACGTAATAAGTCACTTACCACAGGTGTGAATCACTCATCTTGCGCACTACCCGAATCTCGACTGTTGAAGATGATCCCGCCATTGTAGATTTGAAATTTACAGCAATATTCTGTACATTTAAGTTAATCCGTCACGTGACCCCAGAATGCATTGCACTTTACAGCAATATTCTGTATTATTTAAAAAACAGGCAGTTTCTGTAAAATAACGCTGTAGTTTTTACAGCAATTCGTTACAGTGTACATTTTTCAAGTATCTATACGTTAGTTTAAAAATGAATTACTTATACATCATGAAGCGACATTTCATACATTTTACCTTTAATACTTACTGTAAGTACATTAATAATCTAGTTCTTTATTTCTTATACCCAAGTATTTTTGCTTAGAGATTTTACTTGAGTAAAAGTAAGAATGCACTCGATTTATAATGTGCTTAACTGTTAAATTAAGGGTAAAATAAAACATGAAGAATATATTTATGAAACGTAGTGGAGTATAAAGTATGATACATGCTTCACAAAGTAATTTATTTCCAAACTAAAAACACTAATAAAGTATAGATACTTGAAAACGTCTCGGTTACAACTGTAACCTTCGTTCCCTGATGGAGGGAACGAGACGTTGTGTTGAGAGACAGACTGGGGTTTGATCTTGAGAACCTATCATCTCCGAGAGGAATTTTAAAACGCCAATGGGCTTGGCGAATGGCACACGCACGCCAGTCCCTGCCCCGTGCATTCAGGTATAAAAGGGAGATAGCGGTGGCCATTCACTCATCTTTTGGGCTGAGGAACCTGATAGGCATCTCCCGGTTGCTGCAGCGGGTCGGTGAAGCTTTGTGGCATGAAGACACAACGTCTTGTTCCCTCCATAAGGGAACGGAGGTAACAGTCGTAACCGAGACATTACCCTTCAGCCGGGTTCACCAAGAGTGAGGATTTCATCATACGGGACGACCCTGCAGGGGAGTCACTACGTATGGGGCAACAGTCCGAGTATAGGGGTCCACCTGAGCAGGGGTGTCTCTACCAATACTGAACTTGGTTACAACAGACCGCTCCGCCCAGTTTGTTACCATAATTGCCAATGCTTAGTGATGGATGGACTGCCTGTACTTCACCCTAAAGGGGGAAGTAGGGAGGCTGAAATAGCGAGCTAGACTCGCCTGGAGAGGGGAGAAGGCGCATTTGCAGGCGTACGCCCAACCCAGTTGCCGACCTTACATGCCGGCAGCATGTAATACACAGGCTGACACTGGTTCCACACGGAGGTTGTAAAACCTTGCGAAGGTACTGGACGTAGCCCAACCCGCAGCACTACATATGTCTGCCAGAGAGGCGCCCTGAGCCAGTGCCCATGAGGAGGCCATACCCCGAGTGGAGTGGGCTCTCACTGTAAGTGGGCACGGGGGATCTTGGGACTGGTATGCCAACGTAATGGCATCCACGATCCAGTGCGCCAATCTCTGTTTGGAGACAGCCCTCCCTGGTGCTGTCCCCCAAAACAGACAAAGAGCTGCTCAGAGCTTCTAAGGCTCTGCGTGCGCATACTGGACACAACACGTTGGAGGTTGGGTCTTCCTCCCCAGAGGGGAGCGCCTGCAGGTTCACCACCTGGTCCCGAAAGGGAGTGGTAGGAACCTTGGGCACCTAACCTGGCCGGTGTCTCAGGATAACGTGAGAACTACCGGGCCCGAATTCTAAGCACCCATGGGACACGGAGAATCCCTGGAGGTCCCCCACCCTCTTGATGGAAGCGAGCGCCATCAAAAGTGCCGTCTTCATTGTTAGATGAGGGAGGGTGGCGTCTCTGAGGGGCTCGAAAGGGGCTGACTGAAGGTCGAGGTGGATTCACCCTTCTCGCGCCCCAAGGACCAGGTCATGTTGTCCGAGAAACTTACCCTCCACGAGATCGTGATGAGCGGCAATAGCGGCTACATACACTTTCAACGTGGATGGGGAGAGGTTACTCTTGAGTATCTCTTGTAGGAAGGCCAACGCTGACCCGATGGTGAAATTCCGTGGGTTCTCCCCGTGGGAACAACATCAGGACGAGAAAAGACGCCACTTATAAGCATATAAACACTTAATGGCAGGGCTCTAGCCTGCAGGACGGTCTCTCTGACCACCGGCGGCAAGCCACTCAAGGTCTCCTGGTCCCGTTCAGGGGCCAGACATGGATATTCCAGAGGCCTGGCTTGGGGTGCCACACCGTGCCCTTCCCCTGCGATAGAAGGTCCTTCGTCAGGGGAATCAGCCAGGGGGAAACTGTCGTCAGAGCCATCAGGTCTGAGAACCAAGTCTGGTTGGGCCAGTAAGTGCAACTAGCAGTTATTGATGTCCCTCTTCCCTGACCTTGCAAAGGACCTGTGCAAGGAGGCTCACTGGGGGGAAGGCGTACTTCCGCTTGTCCCACGGCCAGCTGTGTGCTAAGGCATCCGTGCCGAGGGGTCCCTCGGTCAGGGAGTACCAAAACGGGCAATGGGTGGAGTTCAGGGAGGCAAACAGGTCCACCTGCGCCTGGTTGAACCGCTCCCAGATGAGCCGGACTGCACGGGGATGGAGTCGCCATTCTCCCCTGGGCATCCCCTGATGAGAGAGCGCATTGGCTGTCTGGTTGAGGTCGCCCGGGATGAAAGTGGCTCACAGGGATTTAATCACCTGCTGACTCCAGAGGAGGAGGCGTCGGGTGAGTCGTGACATCTGCCGTGAGCGTATGCCACCTGTCCGACCGGTTTTTGTCCTGCACGAGGGGCCGGAGCCTCCTCAGTGCCAAAAGGACAGCCAGCAACTGCCGGGGACCCATCCACTGCCCCGATACTGCGTGCTCGTTGCACACGGCACCCAACCCCTGCAGGGAGGCGTCTGTCGTGACCACGACGCACCTCGAAACCTGCCCGAGCGGAGCCCCCGCTCGAAGAAAGGTCAGGTTTGACCAAGGGGTGAGGGTGCAAAGGCACTGAGGTGTTACCGTAATGCGCCTGGTGCTGGTGTGCCACGCCGTCCAGGGAACTCTGAAGCCAGTGCTGAAGCGGCCGCATGTGCATCAACCCGAGAGGGATTACTCCTGTCGAGGACGCCATGTGCCCCAGGAGCCTCTGAAAATGTTTCAGCGGGACCGCTGGAATCCGCCTGACAAGTTTCAGACAGTTCAGCACCGACTGCGCACGCTCGTTAGTGAGACGCGCTGACATACGGACAGAGTCTAGTTCTATACCGAGATAAGAGGAGCTTTGCACTTCGGAGAGCTTGCTCTTTTCTCGGTTGACCCGTAGGCCCAGACGGTCTAGGTGCTGGAGCACGAGGTCCCTGTGCAGAAACCATGAATCCAGCCATGAATGGATGCTTGCCCGGGGGTGCTTGATGCTTGGCCGGCGGCCTCTTCTTGAGCTCTTCTGAGGTAGCTGTCCGATGCTATGACAGAGAGTTCATCCTCATCCCTCTGTCGAGTCTGCCCGCTATGGGACGGTCCACCGCCGCCCATCGGGGATGAGCCAGGTGAGCGTGCTGTGGTATTAGTGGTCCGTGAAGCCGAAGCTGACGGAGCGACATCCATAGGTACCCCCAAATCACCGCTGCTGCAACCTCGCCGAAGCGGCAGTCGAACTCGCCTGGTAAGCAGACATTTATAAATGGCAAAAGCAACTTATTATTAAATTGTCTTATTTTCTCAAATAAAAAAGCTTTGAATGCTCTGCATGGGTCTATTAATCCACATTCTAACACTGAGAGCATTTGCTCTTACATGAGGTTGACATGGATTGTAGGTGGGAAAATCCCCCGTGCATTCTGAGAATTATATTTATAGGTTGAACACTTTATACTCTGTGTGAAAACAGTATGTATTAACAACTGCACTCAATAATTTCTTGTATATTTTTATGTACATATGTTTCTCTTGCTGACAAAGAAAAAATCCCTTCGGGTCAATTTCACTTATGATGCATCCCAATATATTGTTTTAATATGTCAACAAAGGAAACATCTTTACATTTACATTTAGTGATTTAGCAGACGCTTTTATCCAAAGCGACTTACAAATGAGGTAAACAATGGAAGCAATTGGCACAACATAAGGACAACAAAAAGCATAAGCGCAGTAAAACTGTTCTCATATAGCCTACCACAGTATACAAAGCTAAGGTTTTTTTTTACTTTCTTTTCTTATTTTTTGCAATAGAAAGAGATATAGAAGTCAGAACTAATCGGTCAGGTGCTGACGGATTAGTTTTGACTTCTATATCTTTAAAATGTACACTCAAATATCTAGGGAATGATAAAACCAATAAAACTTGACATTCATAGACTCAGATGGGATTTCTCCACATCGTCATGACAACCTACGGAGGCAAACACCTGTGAATTATCAACGCTGTGCTTTAATGAGAACAGGAGACGACCCGCTTCTGTTTCTACAACCCACCAATGAACACAAACCATCTCTCAAATCACAGAGAATTAGTTCCCATCTCGACGTTTCCAACTACAGCAGGAGAGGAAATTATGTTTAATGTTCCTATCAAAAGTCTGTTTGTCGCTCATCCTCTGCTTGTGAGTCTCTACAGTCCAGCTGTAGATGTACTCTTCTTGATGGAGCACACAATGGAAAAAAAAAACTATTAAGAAAACTATTTTAACATTTAACTCACAAGTCACAATATCTGCATTCATCTCACTCATCACTGTTTTTCTGAGTCAGACGTTAGAGTTTGTTGTTGTGAATGTTTTTTGTATGGTGAGAGAGTGTATTAGAAAAATCTAAATGTTCCGTGTGGCTCAAGCGCACAGAAGTATCTGCTTAATGAGCGTGCTGCACTGAATTCACTTACAGAGCGATGAATCAACCAAATGAGTCAACAAGCACATGTCTGTCTAAATCATTACCCAAACATCCTTCTGACATCTGCTTATGTCACATCTGTCCTTAATATTTCGAGATAAGAGATACAGTTTCTGAACATGTCAGAAAAATGTTTCTATGAGAAAGCAATCAGATTGAATAGAGAAAAAATTGTTGCCAAATTTTCCCGAGTTAAACATTCCAGTAATCTCAAATGTGACTTTTGTAGAGTTTTAGAAAACATTTCACATTGTAATCAAATTGGCCAATATTTAGCAAGTTTCAGACATCAGAGATCTCAATATGAACTCAAACATTTCTCATCAAATTCTCCCAAAACCAAATTGCATGAGCTATATTTTCCATGTCAGATACTTTCTCTCTATTTTCGGGGACTTGAAACATAACTGAGCTGTGAGGTGGGTGGATGATGACAGAATTGCCCATTTAAATTAGAAATGCACAGGTACTAAATTTCTCCACCGATAGCCAATTATTCAGAGTGATATCTGCCGATACCAAAGATTAAATTAATATTTCTAAACTTTCTAAATGTTATTGATTCATATAATGACTATTGACTATTGAACATCAAACTGGTGTTTCTTAGCATTTTCTATGTACAGAGCCCAAATTCATTGCATTTCCCTGTCCTCTTGACAGGATATATCAGATATTATTTTGGTGCATTTCTAATTTAAAGTAAATGTTGGAAATGAAAGGTGTGACTTTACTGAAGTGAGCCCGGGCCTCATTTATAAAGTATGAACGCTGTCTTTGATTTTTGCGTACGCACACTCTACGACCAAATCCTTGCATACGCAAAAATCAAAGGCTGCGTTCATATTTATAAAAACAATCTTTGACGAGGAAAAGTGATTAAATGGAAAATGGAAATATAAGTCATTCCTGCCTCATGTATAGTATTTGGACGTTGACAGGTCCTCTTTTATATTAGAGATTTGAAACTCTTCAGCTGCGTGTGATTTCAAGATCATTTGCGATGTATAGATTTCACATCTGAAAGAGAGGCGTGCACACGTTTTCTGTGGATACGTTCGTTATATGAATCACACGTACGCACTTTAAAAAATTATCGTAAAATAAAATTTAGGACGGTTTCTATGCAACATTTAAAAAATGTTGTTGCTTTTATCCAAAGCGACTTACATTGCATTATACTACATTTGTGTATAATACATTTGTTCTACTATAACTTAATTTTTAAGATGCACAGATAAACCGTGCAATACTTCCCTGTATTACCATCTTCTGTCTATAAAACTAAAATTCTTAAATCATCAGTCAGGGGACGGATTTGGTTTTTTCTTTGTGAGATGTGTGACTCTGTTTTACATGCTCGTATTGAAGACACACAAGCCATTTAGTGGTAGTCACAAACCTTCGTGTTTAATTAGCATTTGACATCATTGCCTGTAAACCCCCGCCCTACCACACCACCACCACCACCTGACTTTCAGTGGATATTTATTTTTCAGCTTGAGTTATGAATAATCATGCTAATAGTGCTCAGAGGAGGAATGGAAATGTGAATCTGCTTCTGGTAAATCAACTACAGTATCATATAAACTGTGCTGATGTTCAGAAAATGTGAAAATGCTTTCAGAAAATCAGAAATAATACAGTAGAACCTACAGAGGAATTGATAAGATAGTACTTAGAATGTGATGTAGGGTGTATATTCGTGTGGATAAATTAAATATGATGTATAGATTAGACAGGTAAGATTATTGCAAATATAGAAGACCAAAATTAAAATTCTGTCATCATTTTTTCCAGTTATTCCAAGATTGTTTGATTTTTTTTCTTTAGAACACAAAAGAAGATATTATGAAGAACGTTGTTAACCAAAGAACAAGGGCCTCCATTGACTGTGTCCCGTTCTTTAGCATACAGCGAGAAAGACGGATGGTAAGTGAGAGTTTTTAACATATTTTTATGGTTGACAAGCATCACGCTCTTGATGTGGATTGTGGGATTGAATACATCGTGAAAAAAGCAATGTCATTGTAAGAAGCAAGTGGAAATATCAAAATGTAGTCTCGCTTAGCCTTCATACTGAAGGTCTGGGAAGTTTGGCCGCTTTCATTGGCTAAGGCCCGCCCAAGAGGCCTGACTGACAGGTAAGGCAGCCAATCACGAAAAGTCACATCAAAAAGTTAACAGCAACAACGTTTATGAGTTTATGCCGTTAACCTGGCATACTTTGAAGAATTTAACGTTTTTATTGCCACCGATGTAAACACGACAGCTTACTTCTTCGATCAGACGGCTTCCTTGTTGTTTCCAGGCGGACCGTTAAAGAACGCGACACGCACGTCTCACAGAAGACGATCAGATGACGACTTCGAACATGCTGAAGTGTTTCCAGAAAAGTATTCCTTATGCATCAGGGGCATGTTCAAGCTCAAACCGTGCGCAATGTTTTGCTACAGTTTCCGGGTGAACGACATGTTTTCTGTAAACGGTGTGCAACGGGGTTTGTGATACGTTTTCTCTTGTTTGGTGGGTGTGTCAAAAATGTCAGCCCAATCAGCAGCAACATGTACAGTATATAACCCACGCGGTATTAGATTTTTTTTTTTTTTAGATTTAGATTTAGATTCAATTTATTGTCATTGCACATGGCAACGAAATGTGACCTCTGCATTTAACCCATCCAGAGAGTAGTGAACACACGTACCCCCGGAGCAGTGGGCAGCTATCACTACAGCGCCCGGGGAGCAAGTAGGGGTAAGGTGCCTTGCTCAAGGGCACCTCAGTTGTTACCCGCCGGCCCTGGGAATCGAACCGGCAACCTTCTGGTCATGAGTACGACGTATACGCAACAATTGACGATATTAGAAGACATGTTTGTCGTAAGAGTTTTGTAGTAAAAAATATGGCATATTGTTGTTTATATTTTTAGCTTCATTGCAAGGCAAGTTTATTTATATACCAAATTTCATACACAATGGTAATTAAGTGCTTTATATAAAAATGAGATGTTCTCTTTTATTCTGGATGGCAAGGGCAGTGAGTATCAAGAGTATTTTGCAGTATTAATACATATTTATACCGGTTTCACCAGGCTCCGAAAATTATTCAAAAAGAGCACAAAGAGTGGCCTTCTCAACTGCCATAGTTGTAACTCTAGCATTATCAGAACTGGGTGTTCAACGCACAGTGTTGGGAGTAATGCGTTACAAAATGTATTGTATTACAGCAACGTATTACTTTTTGCTGTAACGCAGTAGTGTAAGGCATTACTAATCAATTTTCAATAATATTTTACTCGGTACATGTTCAGTAACGCTTGCGTTACAACAAACTTTTCGCCACATTAACAAATCAAAAATCCCGCAAGTTCTATTTCCTGTTTGTGAATAGACGCGTGTGGTGTCATTCATCTCCCTCTGGCTGGTGGAACTTTGTATTTTGTATTGTAAAGCGGCATGATTTCAGCCTCTGAGCTCGAGGTCCGAGGCTATTGACCCCGCCCGGTGCGCTGTAAGCCCTAGCGCCAGTGTTGCCAGGGTCGCGTTTTTTCTGCACAATTGGGCTATTTTGAAAATGCAGTTGCAGGAAAAATTATGGAGCCGTTGCGGGTTTTTGGGCTACTTTCATAATGTACTGCGGCCGCCAAAATGTTTGTTTATATTCTAAGGATAAATGTTAATTGATGAGATTCTTAATGTGTATTCATACTCAGATGAATACCTGGCAACACCAGGACCGGACCCATTCTCTAAAGTGTGGTGAAGGAGTGTCTGACAGGCAGGCTACAGTACAGGGAGAGACGCGGGAGCTCAGCTCAACCAAAGAGGAAAATATAGCGGTGGTATTAGACAATGCATCCGAATTATGTTTTCACCAATGTTTCGTACTAAGGTGCATGTCATGTTATATTTAAATGTGTTTAATCTTAGTATTTTTGTATTTTCAAACTAAAATACTTTTTGCCAATCAACCGCCTTATTAGACTGCATGGATGGGCAGTGTTTCAAATACATCCATTTGAAATACAAAATACTATTATTTTAGTATCAACTCAGGTCAGTATCAATTTCAGGTCAACTGCTCTCAAATAGCAACAATTCATTTCAACTTTTTCATGCCTCACAAATAACTTACCCATTAAACGGGATGTGTCACATCTGTTCACAAAACGGTTCTGCAAAAACAAACCATAACCGTATCATTTGTTCGTGTCTACGTACTTGGAAGACTAAAGCATGTCGGCCTAACATTTACAGATGCAGGTAGAATTTGTAGAAGTCTTTATTGTGTGCTATCATCAGATGAGTTTAATGAAACTGCATCTCTCTATTCTGTGCATCTGTTCATTTAACTCTTCGTTTCTGCTCGCCGGCTGTCGCACTCTCAATAAAGCTTTGTAATACACTGCATCAGAAAAACAACAGGGCTTTTATCTGCAGCTATACAACTGTTTAAAGAGCACTGTTCTGTACGTCCTGCTGATCAAGAACATGCCTTACAGCCAGGGATGTGCATCAGGAACATTTATTTATTTATTAACTAGTTTTATCAGCATGTTGAATGGGATTCAAGGCTTAAATTGAGTCATTTATGTAGTTTTTAGTCATCTAGCAGACGCTTTTATCCAAAGCGCCTTACAGAGAGTTCAGGGAGCAATAAAGTGATATTTCATACAGGGGCAATATTACATAATAATTAATATTTTTTTTATTTGTCTGTCAAGTATTCACAGAAGAGATGGGTTTTAAGTAGTTTTTTGAATGTTGTGAGAGATGTGGTTGACCGGACCGAGTTAGGAAGAATGTTCCACCAGGAAGGAGTTGTGAATGAGAATGAGCGGGAAAGCAATTTACTGCCCTTTTGAGAAGGCAGTACAAGACGCCGCTCGTTTGCTGAACGCAGGGTTCTTGATGGGGTGTAGGTGTGTAGGAGGGTGTGAAAGTATGTCAGTGCAGATCCAGTGATAGTCCTGTAGGCAAGCATTAGTTACTTGAATCTGATACGGGCTTCAACCGGTAGCCAGTGGAGAGAGATGAAAAGGGAAGTCACATGAGCCCTTTTGGGCTGTTGGAAGACGAGGCGTGCTGCTGCGTTCTGAACCAGCTGGAGTGGTTTGATAGCCTTTGCAGGAAGACCAGCAAGGATAGCATTGCAGTAGACCAACCTTAAGATTACCAGGGCCTGGACAAGGAGTTGTGCTGCATGCTCAGTGAGATAGGGTCTAACCTTTCTAATGTTGAATAAGGCAAATCGGCATGATCGCGTTGTCTTAGCAATGTGGTCATTGAAGGGCCGCTGGTCATCGAATATGACTCCGAGATTCCTGGCTGTTTTGGAAGGAGTAATTGTGGTATTGCCAAGTTGGATGGTGAAATCATGTTGCACCATGGGGTGTGCCGGAAATACAAGTAGTTGTCGGGGTTCAGCTGGAGGTGATGCTCTTTCAAGCTGAGATGTCTTCTTCATATGATGGGTCCCAAGGATGTCGTGTAGATGGAGTAAAGGAGTGGTCCAAGCACCGATCCCTGGGAGACACCAGTGATCACGTGGTGAGCAGTGGACAGCGGGCCCCGCCATGACACCCTGAAGGATCTGCCAGAGAGGTAGGATTTGAACCAGCGGAGAGGAACGCCTGAGATTCCTAGTGATGACTAGTTGCTAGCAGTATCTGGTGATTGACAGTGTCGAACCCTGCAGATAATGCCAGCAGAATCAGGACAGAGGATTTAGATTCCGCCTTGGCTAGCCACAGTGCTTCCGTGACCGATAGCATTTCAGTCTCTGTGGAGTGGTTTGTTTTGAAGCCGGACGAACATTTCCTGGCAATGATAAAATGGGAAGGTGGAAGGTTTGACTGACAGTTGCAGGGACAGCAGATATTGAGATCATCACATTTCAGCGACCCGTATGATCAAACAAGATTTTTCTCATTTTTAATATACTTTAGCTCATGTCTGTTTGGATTATGATTTGTTTTAAATAATTTGTTACAATTTGTTTGCATAATATTTAGAATGGACAGCTAGTATGGAATTGGGGTAATTCATACAATCTAACCACCTTGTGAAATAGATCCATAAACTTGGTTGCTCCCAAAGTGTTTTTCATATTTTAAGAAGTGTTTTCTTCTATTATACTGTAGTGTATTTACGTTAGCTCTGAAAAAAAAACATTTTTATGAAAAGCACTATAACCTACAACTATTCACTGTACAATGAAGATTGAAATCTTCAGTTGAATATTTCCTGTGAAATCTTTTTTTAGAATCTGGGATTTGGGAAAATTTGATAAGAAATATTTGCGTTCATATTGAGATTTTCAATAACTGACTTTTGATTGCAGACTTGACAAATCTGAGCTCAGTTTGAGACATTGTTGAGGTCTCTTGTGAAACCAATATAACCAATAGAAACATTTGTGGGATTGTTGGCTCTTTTTCTCAGGAGAAATATCTGAGAGTTTCTATTTACTCTCTATTTCATGTCATTGATGTACAGTACAGGAGAAATACAGTAATTGATATATTACAGAGATCTGTGATTTTTTCTTTCTCAAAAATGTTTATTTTCTCATACGTCAAGACAGCTGTTAAAATCTCGAGCAATTGAGACTGAATCAAGGATTTGTGTTTGGTATTAAAGAATTAAACATTAGTGTTTTAGGTACCTGAAACATTTTCACATACGTACGTCAATCCACTTTCCTTTTTTCAAATAACATTTATTGTATTAAGAAAGTAAATCTGTGTGCTGCAATGTTTTGCTCTCTCTCTTTCTCTCTGAAAAAGAAGAATGTTCTAACATTCATATCAAAAGCACACGAAAAGCAGCAGAAGTCAATTTGAGTCTACTTATTTTTTCTTTCTCCTCATGTCACTGATGAATCAAATTGACACGCTTGATTGAGTCCTCACGCTTTGTAAACCGCCGTCACTCGCTCGTACGCTGACATGTCCTTTGAAGCCCCTCGCATCCGCTCCGTGATGTCAGAGGGGTGAGAACATTGCGCCTGTGTTTGTCACAATCATGTTGCTTTCATGTCTCTCCTCTGGCAGCCTCTCATGATTTAATAACAATACAACGAAAATGTGACAGACCGTCTGATTTATCACATAAACACAAACAACCCAGAGGAAAAATGTTGCTTAGATGTCGTGCATTCATCACAGCTCAGGAGATTAGATGGAGTTCTTGGTTGTGTTTTATTTATGTATCAACATGGTCTCAGATGTTTCTCTTAAAATTGTTTGAAAAATAAAAACAGAACCAAATGAGACTATAGTAGTATAATAATTGAAACACAGGAAGGCATGGAGGTGTAAAATGAATGTAGATTGTAGAGGTAAAATTATCTGGATTTGGATAACTTTGACGAGAAATGTTTGATATTGAGATCTTCCATAATATTGACTTGACTTGACAAATCTGAGCTCAGTTTGACACACTCTTGACATCTCTTTTCACACTCTAATGACAGACACATTTGTGAGATTTCTGACTCTTTTTCTCAGGAGAAATATCTGAGATGCAGATGGAAATTAGGCAAAAGATTCCATTTGCTCTCCATTTAATCTCATTGAGGTCTAGGAAAATTAATTGAGATAATACAGAGATCTCAGGTTTCTTACAGGAAGCAATGTTTATTTTCTTACGTATCAAGACAACTGATTAAAGATTATAACGTAAACGTTCTTTTTTTTTTAAATTAGAAAGAAAATCTGTGTTTGAGCTATGTTTAGTTCTCTCTCTCTCTCTCTCTCTCTCTCTCTCTCTCTCTCTCTGTTTTATTAAACGGATGTCTTAATCTCAACACAACTTCTCAACCAACTGCATGTGAGATTGTGAATGTGTGTGAAGGTCTTTACATGCCAGTGTGTGTGAGTTTTTATTGGCTGTGTGTTGAAGCTCAAGCTCTTGTGTCTCCAGGGGGATATTCAATGTGTTTTCCAGGTTCAATGGAGTGTAATAATTACAGCCGGCATCAAGAGAGTTATCGACTCGCTAACAGCACGCTGAGTCAAACACGAGAGCGTCACCCTACACTTATGTGCATTAACGCTAAAAAATAACAAACTCCATAACATTTGGCTAATCGTGATGGTAAATATTTTTAACAAACCACTGAAATCGTCTTAGTTACGGATGTAACCTCGGTTCCCTGATGGAGGGAACGAGACGTTGTGTCGAACCGACAGAATGGGGTTTGTCTTGAGAACCTATCATCTTCTGAGTATTTAGAAAAGGCCAATGAAAATTGGCGAATGAAATTTGCATGTGTTATTGCGTGGGGTGCAGAATTTTTGGATACGATTTGAGCTTTGAAAGCGACACCGTATGTGACACTCTGATCGGATGTGATGTATTCCAATGTAGTCAAAACAGATCAATGGGTGCGAGGTGAGAATGATTAATATTTTTTGCTAAACTTTATCAGTAACACTGATCAACACTCATTACTTTTAATAGTATTTATAATATTATAAAAATAATATTACTTTATAATCCAGTTTTCCATTTAGTGCAAGAGATGCACCCTAATGAGGAAGACTTCTGTTAGTATTTTTGTTTGTCACGAAAGGAATTTGACGAGATCCACCAGGTCACTGGCCCAAAAATAGCCAAACAGGATACTACATTCCGGGAATCCATCAGCCCAGCCGTGGGCCTAGCAATTTGTCCCAGGTACAAACTTAAATGAATGCGTAATGAATGAATGTATACCCTGCTGAATAACACAATAGAAAACATCACAGAAATTCTAATGGTTTCCATTAAAATATCATTATGAACCATAAGCTTTTTCCATTAAAACCATTTTTCTAATAGATTTAATGGTGTTCTGTAGGTTCCCATCTGCCAGATAACATCCCACCAGTAGAATCTGTCACATATGTGGCGAGCAGGCCAATGGCAAATCAGCGTCGCCAAGGAAACGGCGCAATCAAGCCACCACACCTGCCGATCGTTGGCACCTGCTCCCCATCAAACTCACCCCATATAAATGGCAGAGAAAGAAGGAAGGGTGAGCTTGTTTTCCGCTAGTTGCATAACTAACGTGTTGCTGGTTTCACCTTCTAGAGACCAGCGGCTAACGATTGGCAGGAATCCTCCACAACCCATGGAGCACCAGTGCACTCACATCCCCGGAGCATTCACAACTGGAACAGACAGAGCTAACTCCCCCACAGCTCTCCCCACTGTTTTCACATGCATATCTTGTAAGAAATCACCCTCAGGGGCCTAACACCGCAATTCTGTGCCTGTCTCGTTTCTCTGCCCGCCACACATACTAGTGATGATCATTATAGTGATGATCATTATAGTTTCCATTAAAACCAACACAATTACTATTATAACCATTAAAGAGTAAATGTTTTGTGATTTTTAAGGTCTTTGGTTTATGGAGTGTCCAACCACAAGTTTACGTACATACACGGTGTAAAAACACTTTCATTTTCTAATAATAGGCAGTTATTCTTGACTGACTCTGCGATTCATCTGTCCAATCCCCTCCTTTCTGACAGCCTATTCTGATTTGATTGGTTAGATGGTCTAGTCTGCTATGATTGGTCTACCGCGTACAGCAGGGCTAGTCAACTGGCTGCCCGTCAATCATCTTGACCTGGCCCGCCTTAACATTTCAAATAAGTGGAGAGACTTTAAGAACGGTGTGCTTTAAATGCACATCCTCCTGAGACGCCACATCTTTAAAAGTCCAAAACGCTGCTACATTCAAAACGAAAGTAATTCCTGCGGCTCATAATTTTTTACGTCTTATAAAGCGATTTGATCGGTCAGTCCAAGAAACTTAATGTTATTTACAATGTTATAATCAGCAATGCATTGCACAGCCACAGGCAATCGGTTTGCGCACGCGATAGGTCGTGTGCTAAAACGCGTTTTGTGCCCTTGAAAGTAGGCTAACTGTAGGAAGGGTACACCACGTGAACGGCGTCTCAGATAAGGGGAAAACGGTGTTGTTTTTATTACTGCATTCATTATGTATAACGGCTATATTTATGAAAAACAGCTGTTCATCTCCCCCAGAACTCGCACTATACAAAGTGCCCTATAAGTGCGTGGGGCACATGAATGCGATCGGAATTCACCCGAAGATGTGATAATAGCGTTCAGTTTCTTGCACAGATCAATTGACTCGCTTTATAAGACGCGAATTTAACGTCACAAGGGGCAGGGATTACTTTTGTGTTGAATGTATTTGCGTTTTTTACTTTTATTGATTTAACTTTAATTAATTCAACCAAATATCTTCATAAATATCTTCTTGAAAAAACAATGCCACCCACATCTCAATGTACTGGAGGACTGTGGGTGAGAAAATTAGTAGCAATTTTTNGGGTAAAGTAACGCATTAAGGAATATAAAATACAGTTAAAAAGACAATATCCCTTTTAATTTAATATCATGAAAAGGCACAAATACTGGATGCAATATTTGTGTGCATGTTTTAATCATGGCCCATAAGTAACAGCAACAAAAACAGTATAAAAGGAACAAAACGCAACAAATAACAGAAAAACAAAATAACAGAAGAAATGAGAATATGGTAAAAAAACTGGCCCACATCCTATTTATACTTTTGGAATCTGGCCCTCAAAGAAAAGTAGTTGAAGACCCAAGGCATACAGCATCGCTGTGTCGCAAATGGAACATAGGCGGGCATTACACAGAGTGATTCAAATATGACGCGGAACTGAAATTAGAATGACAGACGACTCGTTCGCGTTATTCAGAGTCGATTACTTTTTCCCCAGCCAATAACTTTGTTATTCGTTCACTTTCTGCTTTCTAACTTGGCAGACTGCTTACATTCACACACAGCAACATTGCATGAAATGTAATTTAATTACATTGTAATAGTTACTCTAATGTAATTTTCTCCATCGCCATTTCTTTGTTCTGGTGAACACAGAGAAAGATATTTGGAGTAATGCTTATAACCAGACAGATTTTGCTCCCCTTTGACTGCCATAGTAGGAAAAATTACTTTATCATTTTTTTTCTGTTGAACACAAAAGAAGACATTTTGAAGAATGTAGGACAGCAGACAGTTCTAGGGCACATTGTATTATTTCCTACTATGGCATTCAATGGGGGGCAAAATCTGTCTGGTTATAAGCATTCTTCCAAATATCTTTCTCTGTGTTCATCAGAACAAAGACATTTATACAGATTTGGACCAACTCAAAGGTGAGTAAATGATGACAGCATTTTCATTTTTGGGCGAAGTATCAAACCCCCTGTCATTTCCTTCACAAACCACCAGGGGTTTGATAAACCCTGGCATAATACATCAGCATGTGATCATAATTTTTAAAACGGTGACAGCATTATGTTACGGTTCAAGTGTTATGTGTGTTTTTGTCCACTAGATGGGAGTGTCGGTTTGATCTCTCCTTTAGGAGGAAGGAGAGGGACAGGTGTGGAGTATTACCTGTGATTATCTCTGGCTTAAGAAGGGGTGCTTCAAGAAGAGTCAGAAAAAGGATTTCAGTTTTTTAAGTTATCAAAAACAATGAAGGAAGTGATAGGACTGGTTGAAAGTGTTAAGAAGTTGAGAGATGGTAGATTGCTTATATATTGTAAGGATAGTAGGCAACAAAAAAAGGCTCTAGGAGTTAGGTCGATCATGGGACAAAGTGTGATTTGTTCAGTTCAAGAAGAAAATAAATGGGTTAAAGGAGTAATAACAGGGATCCCCACAGAGGTAACAGTTGAAAAGATTAAGAGAGGTATTACGGGAGCTGCAGTGATTGATGTGGAAAGACTAAAATGCAGTAGGAATAATGGAAGGGGAGACAGCCTCTCTGTGATGATTCATTTTGATGAGGAAAAGCTGCCAAATAAAGTCTTTCTGGGATTTATGAGTTTTTCGGTAAGGCTCTATGTACCCCCTCCTCTAAGATGTTATTAATGGCCGGGCCGACTGCCGCTCTCTGCACTGCTTCAAAACCTAAGTCTTTATCCAGGCGACTCGGCGGGCCAATAACCAATAACCATTTATGCAAAATTTCTCTGAAGTGTATCAGAACCAAACCTCTTTCTCTACCATTGACAAAGAGAAAGTAAAAGATCCTGATAACAACAAAAGATTATAGTTAAGAATAAACTTGTTCAAAGCATGTGCGTGCAATTGGTTCTGTGCTTGCCTGTGGTTATCACAGTTATGTAGAATATACAGTATTTAACAATGAAATAAAAGAAGAGTAAAAACAAAATAAAATAAAATTGGAGTAAATATAAACACAAAAAATAAAATGAGAGTAAATATTAAAAATAAGAGTTAGAATGAATACTAAGTAATATGAAGATAATAAAATATGCATTAAACTAAAATATGCATAATTGAAAACAAATAAAATATGCATTGTAAACAAAATATGCATTATATGAAAACAAAACAAAACATACATAATGCGAAGATTATTTTACTAATTCATGTGTTTCGTGTTCATTCCAAATATTCATTGGAGGTATTTGTAATTTCATCTGCCCTTTGCAACTTCAATACTGTTTTGTAAAGCATATCTTGATGACATTCTTGGTGAGTTAGATTTCTTTTCTCGTCATCATAATATCTTAACATTTCCATTTGTTTAACAGTGGCTTTGATAATTAGTGATTTTAATAAAGGTAATGCACAGCAAAATAATAATCCTCCCATGCCAATTGTCACTCCCAAAAGTATTCCTAATTTGGCTAACCATACTCTCCATGATCCTAACTTTAAATTAAACCAATCCCATAATTTTTCCTCGTTTCCAGCATTAGTTGCCAATTCTATTTGTAATTCTTTGAGTTTGGTCATAGCTTTTGTAAATGTTCCTTCTGGTGCTGTATTGTTAGGGATATATGTGCAACATTGGTTTCCAAATAAGACGCACACACCTCCTTTGTCCGCTAACATCCAATTAAGAGCTAGTCTATTTTGCCATGTCATTTTACTGGTTGCATCTAATTGTTCTCCTAAAGAAATTAAAGCTTCGTTGGTATAGTTAATGAATCTTTGTTGATTGTAGTATATATAATTTATCCATTCTGTATTTTTATTTTGTGAAATCCAAATGAAAATAGATTCAAAACCTGATTTAACTTCATCTCGTAGTTTGAACTGATCTGGTATACCTCTGGGCTGACCTATGGAGTCTATATATACTTTAGGATCTGGTATATAACTTCTCTTAGCTCTGTGATTGATTGTGTTATTATTTTCCCTTGTGGATTCTGAATCCCATTCTATTATTTTGATTTCTTGTATTAATCTTACTCTAGTACATTTCCCTCTCCATCCGGGGGGTAAGGAAGATAATAGCTTTCTTTTTCCACAAATCCAAAAATAGTCAGCTATTGCTTTAGTTTGATCCTCATACAGATCCGCTACGGGTAATGATATAGTTTGATTTTCACAAGTTTCAGCTGGACGTATTTTTTCTCCTCTTCTTATTCCTGATGCCCGACTGGGTGGGAAATCCATAGAATCATCAACATTTCAAAATGGCTTTGTATCTAGATTACAAATGACACTGCATTTTCCTTTAAATTGTCCCACATCTCTAACCCCTGTGGATTTGAAAACACATTCATATTCTTTGCTATAGTCTATGGTATACCAGGGTGGAATTTCTACTTGGTCATGTTGTCTTTTCGTACCTTCAGTTATTTCAACGCTTTTACATTTAGCTCTCAGTAGTGGTATATTCTTAAAGAGCAACATGTGTCCGGGATTACTTAGGAAGGCCAAACATTCAGCTGGACAAAAATATCTTACATCTTTCCTCAAATGGCAAAAGTCTCTATTGAATTTAGCACAATGTTCGTAATCAAAATGATTTGGGACCACTATTACTTGGCTCATCGGTGTTTTAGTGCAGAATAAACAGTCTTTCTTTTTTAACTCTGTTGCTGTATAGGTTGCCCATTCATACCATTGATTACTCTGTGCTGTTTCCCATAAAGCATCAAGTTTAGTTTCGCCTTCGTTCATACTGTAATCCTCTTTGATGTTCCTACGTTGTTTTCCCTGCAATTCTGGTATGGAGTTGTTACTGGCTTCCGTTGAGAGCTGAAAAGTTAATGGTAGGGAAGTGTGGTTGAGAGTCTGAATTATCGGATCTGGAGTTGTGGTGTTGACTGTAGCAGCTTGAACTTGTGACAAGCATATGACAATCAGGCATATTGTCAGAGTTATTATTTTCATTGTTTTGTTCAATTCCTTCTGCCACACTTTGCAATTCATTATTTTTAACTCTCAGACTTTCTTGCTCGTTGGTTTCTGGTCTTTTCTCTCCTGTTCTTGTTTTTTCTTTAGGAACTCTTGTGCTCTGGTTAAATGATGCCAGTTGTTGCTTCTTTTTACTTGGATTGCCGTTGGAGTAGCTGTCACTACTTTGAAGCTTCCTCTCTCCTGGATTCGTTACACTTCCTGTTGGTACTTCCTTAAGTACATGTGATCCCCTGGGACAATTGGACATGTGGTCTCAGTCTCCTCACACGTCTCCTCACAAGTCTCCTTTCTCCTCTCCTGCACAAACAAAGCTTATAGATTGCAGTTAGTTTTCTCATATATGATCTCAATTCCAGTTGTAATTGTTCTAATGGGAGTCCTTTGTATGGGCTTCTGCTGCATGGCACTGGCATAGGTCGACCTGTAAGCATTTCATAGCTCATTAGTGCAGGAGGTAAAGAGTTTAGTATTTTCACATATCTTATTGAGCTTGGCCTTGATGATACCATCGGTTGCTTTAATTACAGGGAAAATTGAGTGTTACAATAATTGTTTATTTCAATTAGTACTCCTGTTTTTACAAGCCCTTTAATAGTGTATAATTCGCACTGCATTCTTTCATCTCTGCAATATCTCCAGACTTTGCCTTTCCTTGCCTAACACAATCATGCCCTCGTCACTTCCCCTTATGACTACTGTTACCTCATTGGTATCAAAATGAATCTCTTCATCACCTCCAATCCATTCAAAACTCAGCAGCTCGGATTATCATCTGAATCAATTTAACAGATCATATCACACTCTTACCCACACAGCTCCACTAGCTTTCTGTTCTTCACCAGATCAACTACAAATTCTTTAGTCAACCTTCAAAGCCCTTTATTATTTAACTCCCTTTCACCTTTCCCACCAACACCTCTCCACATATACTTTGTTCCTTCACGGCTGGAGTTTTTCTATACCATAATTCAAACCCAGCACCATGGGGGCTGTGAGAACGTCCCTGGCATTCTCTCCCTCTACACGTTCATCAACTGGATTCTCTCTTTCAATTCGAATCACAATTAAATACATATCTGTTTAGGTTGACATACCCTACATAATACAATTTTGACTATGTCAAATTTTATTTTTGAAAATAAGTTTTAATTATAAAGTTTTTATTTGTTTTACTTCTTGTTTTTTCCTATTATTTCATTGCATTATTGATAAATTCTTAGACTTGCATTAATAGTTCAGTATTGATACTTCCCTGTCAATCATGTGTTGATATAAATTATATTTGCTTCTTTTGGTTTTTCATGACTTCCTGGATAGTTCCTAACAATAAAGTTCCACACAAAATGTTGATGTAGTTCTTGTCAGCAGAATGAAAATAAATGGGTTTACTGTTGGCTCCCATTGGCTTTGTGCAGCTTTTTTTCATCATCAGTTCTAGATCTGTTGTTTCCCAATTTTTCCCTACATATAAGGATATGCAGTATGTAGTACAGAATTTGCTACGCTGAACCATTTGTTTATAATTCATTCTCAGTTATTTTATAGCTGTTCCTTGTTTACCTAGTATGATTTGAATTTCTCAGGGGGTCATCTATCATTGTACAGTGGAATTCCGATTTCGGTAACTGTGCTATAGAAATCTGAGTTTCAATGAATTTACCCCATTTATCAACTGCTTGTCTTACATCTTTCTCTATCTGTCCTATCCTTTACACGCTTGCTTTTGGCACAGTGATCATCAGTTGAGTTTCCTTTGTCTATGTCTATATATATACTCCTTCTGTAGAACACCAAATTTGAAGACCCAATTTACACAATGCATCTCTTTCTTACATATTAATAGGAGTCTGATTTGATATAAGGAAAGGTTGGTCACATCTCGTTTATTTTTTTATATATTTACACTGGGCTTTCCACATATCCTTGTTTTTCTTTTTTTTTCTTTTTTTTTCTCTCTGTAATGGTTTATTGCTCTTTGACCTGGACCTCAAAAGTCTACTATCACCTACTCCCTTTCACTCTCAGGCAGCTGTTTCATGGACTGGTGGGGGCAGTCTTTTCCATTCAGGCTGGCCAATATCTCATTGTTCAGTCAATTTTCTTTTTGAGCCATGAATCACTTGGTGCCAAAAAAAACTCCACTCAGATGTGCCATGGAGTTTAAGTCTCTGTTTTAATGTCTCTGGGTGTGTGTCTTTGGGTTTTCTCTTTCTCAAAGCTGTTCCCCATTTTTTCTTTTTGTGTCCTTAGGGTCCTCTATGGCTTGAAATTCAGCATGCAGTGCTTGCCTCACGTGCATCAAAATAATCCCAATCATGTAATGAGAGTCCACATCTCTGTCAAGTTCCGATGTTAAAGTTTGCCCTTGTTTTGCTAATACCACCTTAATCCAATTCCCAGCCCCTTTGTGCATGTCAGGAAGGCGAGTGACCATTAGCCTCTCAAGGTCTGATGTGGCCCAGAACACATAGGGTCTCTTGGTAACTGTATCTTTATTTCAAAATAAAGGTTTCTCAGTCAGTGGTTTAAAATGATCTATTTCCTGTGACACCTTCCTTCCTTCATCAAATGATGGCTCTTTTTCCCTTCCTCCCTCTGTCTCTCTTTTCTCTTACATGGCCCCATCTGTCTTTCATCTCTTAACTCCAGAAACTTTTACAACTCCTGTGAGTTAGGGTAATTTGACCTTAGAGGTCACATAAGGAGGGGTTCTGCACACACACCCTCCATTTGTCTCTCTCTCTGCCTTTTGGAGCATTTATGGCTGCCATTACTTTTTATTACAACAAACCTTAGCTTTTTAAAAAGTCACAATCACTTTATAGTTTATTCGCTTATTTTCCCAGCTCTTACAATCAACCAAATAGTCAATTCCCCACAGATTCTCCAATTGTTCTTGAAAGGGGATCTACTTTCGAGCTCTTTTATATCCAAAATTGTCAACTAACAATATTAACCACTTGACACTTTTCCTTTTTTGGTTAAGCTTTCTCGTTTGGTTCAAAAATCATCCTTTTACCAATCATTTAGTTTAATTATACAATTTTAAGAGTAGATTTGTTCTCCACCATAGTAACTTACTTTTCAGCTTCAATTACCTATAAACATAATATTTTTAACAGGTTTCTTCATTTAATACTCTGCATTCACACATGTCCCTTACATCTATATCCGTGTTCCTTAATTTTTAGGGCTTATATTTATACTTTATCTCTTTATTTATAGAGATTTATGCTTTCCTCCTGTGTCGCTTTATTCATAGGATTTATGTGTTTATACTTTGTCTTTGTCCCTTTATACAGGGATTATATGTATATATGTATTCCTTTATTTACAGGATTTATTTATTCCAAAGTTTATGGCCACAGTCACACTTCAGTCATGCTCACACAGATCTCATCAAACACAATTTAAACACACACTATCAAGTTTGCACTCTTTCTTTATAAATTCACCTTTGAATAAATAAAAGGCAACCCTTGAACAATCACACTATCAAGTTTGCACTCTTTCTTTATAAATTCACCTTTGAATAAATAAAAGGCAACCCTTGAACATTCACCCTATCAAGTTTGCACTCTTTCTTTATAAATTCACATTTGAATAAATAAAAGGCAACCCTTGAACAATCACCCTATCAAGTTTGCACTCTGTCTTTATAAATTCACATTTGAATAAATAAAAGGCAACCCTTCAACAATCACACTATCAAGTTTGCACTCTTTCTTTATAAATTCACCTTTGAATAAATAAAAGGCAACCCTTGAACAATCACACTATCAAGTTTGCACTCTGTCTTTATAAATTCACCTTTGAATAAATAAAAGGCAATCCTTGAATAATCATTGGCCTCTAGGATGTATTAGCGCTTTTATTTTAATACTATTATAATCTAATATAAATTCTACACTTACATAAGTATTAAAATCTGAATTCACTGTTCTCCTCAAGACCAACTCAACAGAAAATACAGATCAATGCATGCATTTTTACTCCTTTGGAATCAAAACCCCTTTGAATCTTTCATTTTTTATTTTTTCTATTAAATTTAGTTCGATGAATTTAGAAGAACTTAAAGTGTCTCACCATGAGCAGTCTCTGGCAAGCAACACAACCTAACTATTATAAGCAAAAACTGCTCACCTTGGCCAAATTGTTGTGTTGCTCATCCAGATGCCGCCCGCCGTGGGCCACCTTACTGCTCTTTCTGAGGATCCCACTTCTGACACCAAAATGTTGTGGTTTTTCCTCTTTTGATTCTGAAGAAACGACTCTTGAGTCAAGGTTTTGAAACCAAAAGTAGTTAGACTTTATTCTCACAAAGTTGAAACAAAGCCGAATGGTTGTGCGTGAAAATCCCAGTAACTGAGCAGATTGTGAAATACTCAGACCGGCCCGTCTGGCACCAACAACCATGCCACGCTCAAAATTGCTTAAATCACCTTTCTTTCCCATTCTGACATTCAGTTTGGAGTTCAGGAGATTGTCTTGACCAGGACCACACCCCTAAATGCATTGAAGCAACTGCCATGTGATTGGTTGATTAGATAATTGCATTAATGAGAAATTGAACAGGTGTTCCTAATAATCCTTTAGGTGAGTGTATACCCTCATGTTTCTTTGTCCTGTGCTCGTGGATTGTATTATGTATGTGTTCATGCTGTTGCCCGTGTTCCTGTGTCGTGTGAGAACTGTGAGTCTTGTGTTTTTTGCTTTAGTTTTATCCTGTCTTGTTTAAGTTTAAGACGTTGTGTCGAGTTCTTTGAGTTTAGTTTATTTGTCTTGTTTTCATTTTGCCCCCTCGTGGGAAGTCTTTGTTTTCTTTATATCTCTTAGTTTCGTTTTCCCCCATTGTGGGTGTTTTTTGTTCCGTTTTGTTGTTAAAAAATAAATCCGTTAACCCCTTCACTGCCGTTGCCTGCGTTTGGGTTCTTCTCCACACCTCATTCGTGACACCTTTAACAGATGTCTGATCTCAGCATTCCTAGCTGGTGAGGGGGGTTACTAACAAAGACTCTGGTATTTACGACTAGAGATGAGCTAACAAAGACCAGATCTTATGTAGAGATAGATTTATAATAGTAATGTAAAGTGTACATGATTCCTTTATATGTTGGTCAATAAAATCTTCAACATTTCCCCCTTTGAGACGGTCACGTCTCATTTGACTGATTTCATTCAGAGAATTGCTTCATAACTCGGTTTTCTTGATTAACCATCTAATGACTAAATAGTCACAATTTCTCATTACCAATAACCATTTATGTAACATTTCTCTGAAGTGTATCAGAACCAAACCTCTTTCTCTACCATTGACAAAGAGAAAGTAAAAGATCCTGATACAACAAAAGATTATAGTTCAGAATAAACTTGTTCAAAGCATGTGCGTGCAATTGGTTCTGCGCTTGCCTGTGGTTATCACAGTTATGTAGAATATACAGTATATAACAATGAAATAAAAGAAGAGTAAAAACAAAATAAATTAAAATTGGAGTAAATATAAACAAATAAAAATAAATTGAGAGTAAATATTAAAAATAAGAGTTAGAATGATTACTAAGTAATTTGAAGATAATAAAATATGCATTAAACTAAAATATGCATAATTGAAAACAAATAAAATATGCATTGCAAACAAAATATGCATTATATGAAAACAAAACAAAACATGCATAATGTGAAGATTATTTTACTAATTCATCTGCCCTTTGCAACATCAATACTGTTTTGTAAAGCATATCTTGATGACATTCTTGGTGAGTTAGATTTCTTTTCTCGTCATCATAATATCTTAACATTTCCATTTGTTTAACAGTGGCTTTGATAATTAGTGATTTTAATAAAGGTAATGCACAGCAAAATAATAATCCTCCTATGCCAATTGTCACTCCCAAAAGTATTCCTAATTTGGCTAACCATGCTCTCCATGATCCTAACTTTAAATTAAACCAATCCCATAATTTTTCGTCGTTTCCAGCATTAGTTGCCAATTCTATTTGTAATTCTTTGAGTTTGGTCATAGCTTTTGTAAATGTTCCTTCTGGTGCTGTATTGTTAGGGATATATGTGCAACATTGGTTTCCAAATAAGACGCACACACCTCCTTTGTCCGCTAACATCCAATTAAGAGCTAGTCTATTTTGCCTTGTCATTTTACTGGTTGCATCTAATTGTTCTCCTAAAGAAATTAAAGCTTCGTTGGTATAGTTAATGAATCTTTGTTGATTGTAGTATATTTAATTTATCCATTCTGTATTTTTATTTTGTGAAATCCAAATGAAAATAGATTCAAAACCTGATTTAACTTCATCTCGTGGTTTGAACTGATCTGGTATACCTCTGGGCTGACCTATGGAGTCTATATATACTTTAGGATCTGGTATATATCTTCTCTTAGCTCTGTGATTGATTGTGTTATTATTTTCCCTTGTGGATTCTGAATCCCATTCCATTATTTTGATTTCTTGTATTAATCGTACTCTAGTACATTTTCCTCTCCATCCGAGGGGTAAGGAAGGAAAAAGTTTCCTTTTTCCATAAATCCAATATGTTATAGTTTGATTCTTATACAGGTCTGTTTCGGGTAATGATATAGTTTGATTTTCACAAGTTTCAGCTGGACTTATTTTTTCTCCTTTTCTCATTTTTGATGCCCGAGGGGGTGGAGCTCTAATAGAAGCCCCAACATTCCATGTAACATTATATTTACATTTCAAATAACACTACATTTTCCTTTTCTGTCCCATATTGATAACCCTTGTGGATTTGACAAAGCGCTCATGTTCTTGGTTATTTATTTTATTTTATTTATTTTTTACTACAATTAGTTCTCATCTGTGGTCTATAGTTGAAGAAATGCTTCAGTCTAGACTTGCTTAAGAAGCCTCAACATTCAGATGGATAATATGGTCTTATTTATTTTCCCAATTTGGCAAAAGTCTCTGTTGAATTTAGCGCAATTTTCATAATTGAATGGATTTTGAACTATTATTAATAGGTTTACATGTGATTTAGTTCAAAATAGTCTTTCTTTTTTAGCTCTGTGTTGTATATGTTGCCATTCATACTATGGGTTACTTTGTGTTGTTTCCCACAAAATGTTCAGTTCAGTATTTTGTTCATACGAAATGCTATCTTCCACAATATTAATTAAGGGAGGTGGAGTGATGGTGTGGCGGAGAGTTTGTGTTATGAGCTGCGGTGGTGTTGACTG